>NW_015536508.1:23835-38632 GCF_001515605.1 Sinocyclocheilus anshuiensis | reverse complement strand
TCTTCTCTCTAGAACACAACACACACACACACACACACAACACACAAACACACGCTCACGAACTGATGCATATGCACACTAAACCACACAACACTGTCTCAGTCTGGCTTCATGCAACTTCTAACCACTTACTGGTTGCTGGAAAGTGTTTTTGTGGAAGAACTAGACACTGGATTTAACATAGTTTTCCACAAGACAATTGTTTCTTACATTTAAGTGCTTATTTTTTTTTTGCACTTTATCTATTTGCATCTGTAGATTTCAGTTCCATTCCACATCTTTAAAAGTTTGTTTCTCCACTTCAGCAGCACTTACATGCTCCAAACTTTACAGTTTTATTCCTCTCTATATTCTGAAGGTTTTTACTGAGGGGTTTGTTTATATTTCATTTGCTTGATTTTATTATTACACTTTATCTATTTGCGTCTGTAGATTTATATTTCAATTCATCTTTAAAAGCGATTTCTCAAAATGAGTTTTTTCTCCACTTCAGCAGCACTTACAAACACCAAACTTTACAGTTGTATTCCTCTCTATATTGAATATATCTGAAGGTTTTTACTGAGGGGTTTGTTAAAATATAATTTGCCTGGTTTTATAATTATACTTTATCTATTTGTATCTATTTTGCATCTATTTGCACAAAATTAGTTTTTTCTCCACTTCAGCAGCACTTACAAAGACCAAAACTTAGAGTTTTATTCCTCTCTATATTCTGAAGGTTTTTACTGAGGGGTTTGTTTATATTTCATTCACACTGATTTATACAACATTTTACTCCTAAAAACATGGTGAAAATGTGTTTGTTTTCTGTCTTTTTTCAATATTTTCTGATTTATGGAGTGATAAAAAGAGAAATCCTAAATCCCTTCTAGAAAAATCTTTAACTCTAATATGACAACAAAATCAAACAAGAATTTTGAAACAATGCTCAGACTTCTATTCTGTAAATGTATGAAATTAGTGTGCATTTAAGTAGATAATGCCTTATTTGCATATTAAATAGTAACTGTTTAGAAAACTTGTAATACACAAAATTTGTCTTAATGTCCTGTAATTAGTCACCTGTTAGTTTACATATTTACTGTATTCACCTGTAGTGTTAAGCCTTAATTGGAAGTTCTTGACTTCCTGTTTGACTTCCTGTTTGTTGACAATAAGCAGAATTACATTTTCTACTTTGTAGTCACTAATATCTGAAATAATCATCATTTGTTGCTTTTAGACAGAGAAATTCTGAAGTCTTCACACATTTCCCCTCATTTCTTTTATTGTGTTATTGCTGAACTCCAGGCAAGTCATTTAGGTGTTTATTTCTAAATGCTTTTCATGCACTTTAAAAACAGACACTGCTTTACATAAGGATTTAGAAATAATCATAAAATAGTCATTAAAGTCTGTGTTAGTGCACAACACACAACAGCTGGCTTTACATGACGGTTACAGTTCTCAGAACAGATTAGACCGGACCAATCACAGTCCTGCACGCTTGCGTTTTATTTAATCATTTCACTGCACCATTTGAGCTGATTGTGTCTGCACTCCAGGAGCAATCCTCAGCGCTTATGGGTTTAAATTATCATGCTTTTAATAGGAAATATGAGGTGACACTGGAGCGTTAGAGAACTGCTCAGCTGGAGCATCACAAACCCCATTCTGCTGATCTCAGTTCAGTGGGTCAAACGGCAAACAGACCGACATAGACAGAGAGAGATTAACTGTGTGTGTGTGTGTGTGTGTGTGTGTGTGTGTGTGTGTGTGTTTGCACTCACTGTGTTTCTGTAGGTCTTATTGTGTTGAGATTTCCAGGTCATCCACTGATCATCAGTCAGACGTCTGATCTCAGAACAGACCAGCGACACACACAGCAGAACCAGAACAAACCTGATCATACCTACACACACACACACACACACACACACACACACACACACACACACACTCACACACAGACACACACACACACATACACAGACACAGACACACACACACATACAGACACACGCGCACACACGCACACACACACACACACACACACACACACACTTGTTTAAATATGATATTATTTCAGTTTTATTGATGCACTAATAAAGTTGTTACTATTTTGAATCAGATGTTTTTTTTTCTGTTTTACCTTTAATATATATTATATTATTTATTTTAGTAAGTTTTATTTTGATTGTTTTTATTTTACATTTATTTTAATTTGACATTTTTAATTTTTAATGTTATTTTTATTGTTTTTATTTCAAAAGTATTCATTTTAATTTGACATTTATATGATTTAATTATTTTAGCAAGTGCTTTTATGTAGATTGTTTGTTATATTTTAAAATTATTTTAATTTGACATTTTAAAGATTTAATTCATTTTGGGTTTTATGTAGATTGTTTGTTTTTATTTTGAATTATTTACATATTTAAGATTTAATTAACTTTTTACATTTTTAAGTCTGTTTTATTTTGATTGTTTATATTTTAGAATGATTTTACTTATGAATTTTTATAATTGAATCGATTTGAGTACTTTTGTTTTTAGTACATTTTAAGTGTGTTAATTAATTAACAATTTTCCCTTAAATTATGAATACATTTCACAAATGATTACAAAGAAACGTGGAGTAACACATTGAAATAAATGTGAAATTTTGAACAGAAACAGAAAAAGTATTTTCTTGTAAAATCTACTCCAATAATTTGTTTTGTTCACAATTTTAAAATATATATTTTTTAATATACAGTGGTACTGTGGTACATTTCATTACACTGCAGAGAGGAACTATAACAGATCCCACATGTACATTTGATGCATTTGTAATGTGTTTTTTTCTCATCTGCAATACATTTCGACCACATTAGATGTTAAAAAGGCATTCAGAAAATGTATGTTCTGAAATAAAGATGCTTCTGGTTTAGAATGCATGTGAAATGCTTTCTTTAAACTGTCTGTACAGTAATCAAGTGCTCAGATAGTTTGTAAATACAGTTTGAGAATGTGTTGTTAATGTTGGATCTTACCTGCTTCTGTGATGATGATGAGCAGACAGACCACTTCTGTCGTTCTTCAGCCCTGTCTTCGCTTTAGCAGCGTCTGAAAGAGGAAGTTTCTTCTCTCTGGTTTCCTGTGTGATTCTGTCATGTGAACACAATTACAGCTCATTATTGATGAGCTCAGCCAGCAGCTGCTCATGTTATCTGACTGTGTTCACTCATTCTGACCAGTTGAAGAGTTCATTATGGGTAGTTAAGTCCCTCATCACTAGTAGTTCTGCTGGTGATCTGATCAAAGACTTTGTTGAGTTGTGTGTTATTTGTACTGAGCGTTTGACAGCCGCAGGAGTGTGTGATACGCTGATGCTGACGCCTGTCACACGTGTGACTGACGCTGCACTACTGTATGTCACGTGTGTTACTGTAAAACACACACACAGCATCACTGCAAACGACACACGCTTCACAGCATGACACACACGAGCACAGATGGAGAGGATCTGACTCAGCAACCTGACAGTATCAGCTCAGATTCACCTGCTTCAGCTGAAGACACTGTGGAAATATCATTATATGATCAGCATTCAGTGCTATGATATATGTGGGCCTGCAGCACAAAAGCAGTCTTAAGTCGCTGGGGTATATTTGTAGCAATAGCCAACAATACATTGTATGGGTCAAAATTATACCTTTTTCTTTTATGCCAAAAATCATTAGGATATTAAGTAAAGATCATGCTCCATGAAGATATTTAGTAAAGTTCCTACCGTAAATATATCAAAACTTAATTTTTGATTAGTAATATGCATTGCTAAGAACTTCATTTGGACAACTTTAAAGATGATTTTCTCAATATTTAGATTTTTTTGCACCCTCAGATTCCAGATTTTCAAATAGTTGTATCTCAGCCAAATATTGTCCTATCCTAACAAACCATACATCAATGGAAAGCTCATTTATTCAGCTTTCAGTGTAATCTCAATTTATTAGTCTGATACCATCACTGTACTATGGTACTTCTACAGCTCTTTTTATTTTGTAAATATTATTTCACATATATTTCATTTATTATATATTTATTTTACATTTTGTTTATTCTATAATATACTATATATATTTTAGATATGTATTATTATTTATTTCACATATTCTTGTTATATTTTAAATATCATGTTATTTATTTTACATATTATGTAATTAATATAATATGTTTAATTTGATATTTTAAATATTAAATTTTTATTTGAGATATGTACTATTTAATATACATGTATATATTATATAGTTGTTTTACAGTTTATTAGATAAAACACTATATTTATTTTTATATTTTATATATTATTATTAAAAATATTTGTTATTTTACATATTATTTATTGTATATTTATAATACTTCTACATTGTTATTTATTATTTACCAAAAAGGCGATTGAAGCTGCCTTACTGTTCTCGCAGCGCTACAATTGCACGCACAAAGACACCGGCGCGCACTGTAGCCTTCATCATTTCATATCAAAGAGCGAAATAATCTACGTGCATGCAATGTCGTGGTCAGCTAAGTCATGAAGTTACCAGAAAGGCGATTAAAGCTGCCTTAAAACTGTGCATGCATGTAATATATTTTATATGAGTCACATGTCTCTGAAATGGTTTTCAAATCTGTCCCCGAGCAGCCCAGCACTGTCTCACTCATCTAACACACCCGATTGAACTCGTCAGCTCATTAATAGAGACTTTAAGACCTGAAGTGGGTCAGAAAAGGTAAAAAGAGTTGAGAGAAAATATGATGCGTGTCAGGTCCGTGTCACGTTCAGCAGCGGCAGCTCTTAAAGTAATAGCAGCCAAAACAACCTAATAACCAGCTGCTGTGATGTCTGTTCATCAAAGGACAAAAGAAAAAAGAGCTTTTATAGCTTTGAGGATTCATCTATATTGAGGATTCACACACACACACACACACACACACACACACACACACTGCGTTAAATCCGCAGATTTGGGCATCATCTTCCTCAGCGGCTGAAGTAATGCGCGGTCTTGGCTCGCGTCCGCGCTCATGTTCGCGTAAGTAAATCCCGCCGCGCGCCCCCGCGGCGCTCGTGACCGCGCAACCGATGCTGATGAGCGGCGCGCACATGAACGCGGATATTTCCAGAATTTCTCTGCACTTTCCACTTCTCTCGGGTCTGATGGACTTCTCTCGGGTCTGATGGAGTCTCCGGTGGACGCACCTGTGGAGCCTCGCAGCAGGTGAGGAGATTGACACCGAGAATCATTCATAAACACAGAGCTCAAGTCAAACACAACACATGGGCTGCGTAAAAAAGCTTGTTTTTAGCAACAATATTTGACATTAAATGCTTCTTGCATTGTGATATTAATAACACATGAGCACATTTACCTCAAAATCTTGCTGCAATGTAAATGAATGAATGAACGCTGATATTGATATTGAACTATTATTGGTGGATTCAAAGTTTATTATTGGTGTGTTATGAAAATAATTAAATGTATGTGATAGTGATAGGTATGTGAAGTACAGCTTTGAATGTACCTTATGATGGTGTTTGTTATACAGAGTTTAATTTTCTATATATAAATAGTCTCCAGACAGATTGAGAGAGATTTTTATTAATTACTGTGATGAGAAAATCAGGGGGTAAATCCCGAAAATAATCTCACAATGAAAAAAATCCCTCAAAAAGAGGCTTCATTTTCTTTATGCACACACTCTCTCTCTTTCACAAACACACACTCACACGTGCACACTCACTCACACGCAAACACACACTCACACGTGCTCACTCACACGCACACACACACTCACTCACACGTGCACACTCGCACGCTCGCACGCACACTCACACGTACACATGCACACACACTCACACGCACACTCACACGTACTCACACACACACACTCACACGTATACTCACTCACACACTCACTCAAATGCACACTCACTCACACTCACATGCACACACACTCACACGTATACTCACTCACACACTCACTCACATGCACACTCACTCACACTCACACACGTGCACACTCACACGCGCACACACACGCACACTCACTCACACGTACACTCACTCACACACACTCACACGCACACTCACACACACGCACACTCACTCGCACGCACACTCACTCGCACGCACACTCACTCGCACGCACACTCACTCGCACGCACACTCACTCGCACGCACACTCACTCGCACGCACACTCACTCGCACGCACACTCACTCGCACGCACACTCACTCGCACGCACACTCACTCGCACGCACACTCACTCGCACGCACACTCACTCGCACGCACACTCACTCGCACGCACACTCACTCGCACGCACACTCACTCGCACGCACACTCACTCGCACGCACACTCACTCGCACGCACACTCACTCGCACGCACACTCACTCGCACGCACACTCACTCGCACGCACACTCACTCGCACGCACACTCACTCGCACGCACACTCACTCGCACGCACACTCACTCGCACGCACACTCACTCGCACGCACACTCACTCGCACGCACACTCACTCGCACGCACACTCACTCGCACGCACACTCACTCGCACGCACACTCACTCGCACGCACACTCACTCGCACGCACACTCACTCGCACGCACACTCACTCGCACGCACACTCACTCGCACGCACACTCACTCGCACGCACACTCACTCGCACGCACACTCACTCGCACGCACACTCACTCGCACGCACACTCACTCGCACGCACACTCACTCGCACGCACACTCACTCGCACGCACACTCACTCGCACGCACACTCACTCGCACGCACACTCACTCGCACGCACACTCACTCGCACGCACACTCACTCGCACGCACACTCACTCGCACGCACACTCACTCGCACGCACACTCACTCGCACGCACACTCACTCGCACGCACACTCACTCGCACGCACACTCACTCGCACGCACACTCACTCGCACGCACACTCACTCGCACGCACACTCACTCGCACGCACACTCACTCGCACGCACACTCACTCGCACGCACACTCACTCGCACGCACACTCACTCGCACGCACACTCACTCGCACGCACACTCACTCGCACGCACACTCACTCGCACGCACACTCACTCGCACGCACACTCACTCGCACGCACACTCACTCGCACGCACACTCACTCGCACGCACACTCACTCGCACGCACACTCACTCGCACGCACACTCACTCGCACGCACACTCACTCGCACGCACACTCACTCGCACGCACACTCACTCGCACGCACACTCACTCGCACGCACACTCACTCGCACGCACACTCACTCGCACGCACACTCACTCGCACGCACACTCACTCGCACGCACACTCACTCGCACGCACACTCACTCGCACGCACACTCACTCGCACGCACACTCACTCGCACGCACACTCACTCGCACGCACACTCACTCGCACGCACACTCACTCGCACGCACACTCACTCGCACGCACACTCACTCGCACGCACACTCACTCGCACGCACACTCACTCGCACGCACACTCACTCGCACGCACACTCACTCGCACGCACACTCACTCGCACGCACACTCACTCGCACGCACACTCACTCGCACGCACACTCACTCGCACGCACACTCACTCGCACGCACACTCACTCGCACGCACACTCACTCGCACGCACACTCACTCGCACGCACACTCACTCGCACGCACACTCACTCGCACGCACACTCACTCGCACGCACACTCACTCGCACGCACACTCACTCGCACGCACACTCACTCGCACGCACACTCACTCGCACGCACACTCACTCGCACGCACACTCACTCGCACGCACACTCACTCGCACGCACACTCACTCGCACGCACACTCACTCGCACGCACACTCACTCGCACGCACACTCACTCGCACGCACACTCACTCGCACGCACACTCACTCGCACGCACACTCACTCGCACGCACACTCACTCGCACGCACACTCACTCGCACGCACACTCACTCGCACGCACACTCACTCGCACGCACACTCACTCGCACGCACACTCACTCGCACGCACACTCACTCGCACGCACACTCACTCGCACGCACACTCACTCGCACGCACACTCACTCGCACGCACACTCACTCGCACGCACACTCACTCGCACGCACACTCACTCGCACGCACACTCACTCGCACGCACACTCACTCGCACGCACACTCACTCGCACGCACACTCACTCGCACGCACACTCACTCGCACGCACACTCACTCGCACGCACACTCACTCGCACGCACACTCACTCGCACGCACACTCACTCGCACGCACACTCACTCGCACGCACACTCACTCGCACGCACACTCACTCGCACGCACACTCACTCGCACGCACACTCACTCGCACGCACACTCACTCGCACGCACACTCACTCGCACGCACACTCACTCGCACGCACACTCACTCGCACGCACACTCACTCGCACGCACACTCACTCGCACGCACACTCACTCGCACGCACACTCACTCGCACGCACACTCACTCGCACGCACACTCACTCGCACGCACACTCACTCGCACGCACACTCACTCGCACGCACACTCACTCGCACGCACACTCACTCGCACGCACACTCACTCGCACGCACACTCACTCGCACGCACACTCACTCGCACGCACACTCACTCGCACGCACACTCACTCGCACGCACACTCACTCGCACTCACACGCACGCACACACACTCACACACACGCTCACACTCGCACACACGCATACACACTCACATGCACACTCACTCACACGTACACTCACTCACACGTGCACTCACTCACGTACACACACATGCACACTCACTCGCACTCACACGCACGCACACACACTCAAACACACACACACACACAACACACACACACACACACACACACACACACACACACACACTGATGGCCGCGTGTGTGTCTGGCAGCACTCCGTTTTCACACAAAACTTAAGATTATCTAAGTGTACTCAACTGTGCTGTTTTGGGACACCATGACTATTAACTAAAAATGCGCTTATAACATACTATCTCTGTATTTAAAAAAATTTATGTATTTACCACTTGTAGTACACTTAAACTATCATTCATAGTGCGTGAAAATAGAGCATTTTAAGTATATCATGGAAGTGCACTTTTTTTCAGCTGTGCTGAGTGACTGATCATCTGATGCGGTAGTTTACATCCAGAGCTCGAGGATTGAGTGACCTCTGACTGTAACCAGACCCTCAGACGGATCCGATTCCTTTCCAGAAAATCTGTGAGCGTATGAGTGAGTCAAACTGGAACTGGAAGAGAGCTGCTTTATAAATAACGACAAGAAAATCAGGAGCGTCACCACTGTGTCCTTCGCAAAACCTGTAATCAGGGTTATTATAGTTAACTAAAACTTCCAAAAATAATCCAAAAATAAACTTTAATAAAAACAAATAAATAAAATTGACAAAACACAACAAATTAAATTCACCAAATTAAAACATGTCAAATGAAAATGAAAATGGAAAATATTAAAAATAAAAACTAATTCAAAAATGTATAAAAACTATAATAGTGTCTCAATGATAATAAAATAACACTGACTGTAATAAATGCAGGGCTCAAAAAATATTAAATTATTACATTTTATTAAATGATGCATTAAAAATAACATCAAATACTTTAATAAATACTTTGTTAGGTTTTTGAGCAATAAAATATGTAGACTATACAGCTATAATATAACATTACAGCTCATGTTTGAGATTTCTCTTAAGAAAATGCCATTTTATTGCTGTTGGTATAACAATACTAATACATAGAGGTAATATCTAAAAAAAAAAAAAATCAAAACCCATTTACATTCATGCATTTGGCAGATGCTTTTATCCAAACTCAATTTACTGTGCATTCAAAGTTTCTATATAATCAGTTCATGCATTCACTGGAAATTCTGTATTGCAACAGACTGTTCAGTAAACATTGTTAATAGTTTATCTTTTACTTATTTTAGTAATTTTGTTGTGTTTTTGTCAATGTTTTTTATTTTTAATAATTTTATATTTGTAATATTTTATTTGTAATATAATTTAAATATGTCTGTATAGTTTTTGTTTGTTTTTATTCCAGTTTTAGTTATTTTTGTACGTCAGGTTAAAATAAATGAAAATGAAAAATGGTGCCTTGGCAAAAAGAAATAAGTTTTTTTTTAATATTTTTTTTTAATTTATCTTATTTCAATTAGCATTTGTTTAACTTAAAGTAACAAAAATGTTTTTTAATAGATTTAGTTTAATAGTATTTAACGACATTATTAACTGTCTTGATATTTACTTTGAAAGCTGAAGCTGCGATTATGGTAAGGGCGTTACATTTCCCGACGCATGCTTGTGGTGTTCGGCCAATCACAATGCACTGGGCCAGCTGGCCAATCAGAGCAGACTGCGCTTGTCAAAGGAGGGGCTTTGTTGAAAACGACGTGTTTGAGAGAGGCGGGGCATAGAGGACCTACAATAATGTACAGTATTTGAAAAATAATGTGGTTTTTGAACATTAAAGCATGTCAACATATTCTGTTACACCAAATACACAAAATAATGATCTTTAAAATAGCATCATATGACCCCTTTAATATGCTTATTATATCACTTTTAGTACTCGTATTACTAATGCTGCAAACAGTGCAGGGTTTGATTCCCATGGATTGCATGAACTTTGCATGAAAAATTGTGCATCCAATACAATGCCAGTTGCTTTGGATAAAAGCATCTACCAAATGCATGAATATGAATGATTGTTGGGGGTTAGAAATACATGTGCATGGGAAAGTTTGACATGTGTCATAATAACAAACGAGTGTTAATGATTAAATCTCATTCCGAGTGAGTTCTGTGTGTTCAGCGGGTTTGTCGATGGTCTTTTAAAGGGCATGTAGTTTAAAGCCTCTTGAGCACTTTTAAAGACGCTTAACGGACTGAAACAAAACATTCTGGAGTAAACAAACAGACAGACGAACACTACAGCCTCCATTACAGCCATTTGCAGAGCAGATTAGACTGGACTCGTGCATTAAACTCACTCAAACGACATATGCTGCCAGCACACCGCACAAATCCTGCTCTCTGATCTCAGCACACACTCACACGCGCACACAAACACACACTCACTCACACACACGCGCACTCACATGCACACGCGCACACGCACTTACACACGCACACACTCACACGCACACACACACTCACACGCACACACTCACACGCGCACACTCACATTCACACGCACACTCACACACACACACACACACACACCCACTCATACTCTCTCTCTCACACTCACTCACTCACTCACTCACTCACACACTGACGGCCGCATGTGTGTCTGGCAGCATTCCATGTTTTGTTGTGGCTTTGATGCGTTGAACACTGCCAGCATTTGGTTATGCAAACATGCCGCTTGGATTCCCGGACGATCCCACAGAGTCACATCTGTTCCTCCTGCACACACACACACACGCCTTCAGACGAGCAACAGATCCCAACAGCAAGAACAACTCTGATTCTGACCTCTGAATCTGAGGAGCGTCACTGCGACACTCATCACATCATGATCTCAAACTCATGACGCGGTCATTGGCTGAACATCACAGTCATGTTAATACTCTCTCTCACACTCTCTCTCTCTAGGCTGTGAGCAGGTGATCAGCGAGACTTTCTTTAGTAATTGTTGGTAATGAGAAGCAGCAGCTCCTCTGCCAGCTGGTGAGTGTTTGCAAAGATTTGTGATTTGTGACATACGTGATTTTTCAGGATATAGACATGGATGGAATGGCTATAAGTAAAAATGAATGTAATTATAAGTACACACATGCATGTATATATTTAAGAAAAATGTTATATTTGTATATTAAATATATTTATATATAATATAAATTATATGAATATAAATATATACATGTAAATATTTTCAAAATATATACTGTATGTGTGTGTATTTATATATACATAATAAATATACACACTACACACACACATATAGTATGTAAAACAACTTTTATTTTGGATGTGATTAATTGTAATTTTGTTGTGTGTTTTAAGTAATTATTAATATACAGTTTTTATTATTTTTATTTCAGTTTTAGTTATTTTAGTAGATCAAGGTAAACTAAATAAAAATGACAAATGTTGCCTTGACAAGCTGAAATAAAACAAGGATGTTTTTTTGTTTTTTGTAAATATTTTTGCTCCAGTAACATTTACTTATGTTATAGTTTTGTTTTATTTTAACAAAAATCTTTTTTTATGGTTTTAGTTTTAGTTAACTTTAATAACCCTGGTATATTCTCCCGCCAGGGATTCTGCATGCATTCGTAGAGTAGTGTTGTGGTCAAACTAGCCTTTACACATGCAAAATTATTCAGAGCATTAAAAAAAAAATCTAAATGTTAAATTATGGTATTAACAATATTTCTTTAACACTATAAATCCTGAAGCTCCATCATCTGTGATGTTGAGATTTTCTATTAGCGAGCACAGTTTATCCTATTTTTTAAATTAACTAAATTAAATTGAATTAACTAATTTGTACTAATTTGTTATGCAACAAAAAGTTGAATCTATGATCTTTCCGTTGTAGGTGGGTCTCCAGATGTGTGTGGCTGCTGATTGGAGGAGGCTGTACTGGTGGGTGGTCCTCCAGTGGGTAGTGGGCGTGGCTTTATCAGCGCCCTGCGCTCAGCGCTGCGACTGTTTGCCAAAGCTCCTGATAGCAAACTGTTCATCAAGACAACTGTCTTCCGTTCCCACGGGTGTTCCTGACAACACCCTGTCGCTTAACTTAACCAACAACCTCTTAAAGACTCTATCAAGGCGACAGTTCTCTGGCCTGACGCAGTTACGCGAGCTGGACCTCAGCGATAACGCACTAACAGCGATCGAAGTCGAAGTCTTCGCCGGTTTGCGGAATCTCGTCACGCTGAATTTATCCCGCAACCATCTAAAGATCATCCCAGTCGGAGCCTTCTCTGGCCTCCGCGGCGTTCAGTTCCTGGACGTCAGCCGGAATGAGATCTTGGTGCTCCTGGACGATATGTTCGGCGAGATGCCGTCTCTCCAGAAGCTGGAAGCCAGTGAGAACGATCTGGTGTTTATCTCAAACCGTGCTTTCGACGGTCTCTCCGATCTGCAGGAGCTAAACCTCGACCGATGCAACTTGACGTCGGTGCCGACCGAAGCGTTTTCGCGGCTCTCCGGAATCGTCCATCTGCGTTTGTGCCGACTTGGACTCACGACGCTTCCCAACAACTCCTTCCGCCAGTTGGGACGTTTGCGCGATCTCGAAGTTTCCCATTGTCCTTGGTTGGACTCGTTAGCCACTAACAGCCTGTTTGGACTCAATCTCACGTCGCTAATGCTCAGCCACTGCAATCTGAGCTCCGTACCGTATTCCCCATTGCATCACCTCGTCTACTTGCGATATCTGGATTTATCGTACAACCCAATCATTATTATCCTTTCCAACCTTCTTGGGGATTTGCTACGACTCCAAGAGCTGCATCTAGTCGGTACAGGGCTTCTAAGAATAGAGCCTGGCGCTTTCCGCAACCTTGCGTTGTTCCGGTTCCTCGACGTGTCGGAGAACCGTCTGCCGACGCTGGAGGAGTCGGCGTTTCATTCGGTCGCTGCTTTAGAGGTCCTTGGGTTGGACAGGAACCCGTTGGCGTGCGATTGCCGGCTTCTTTGGGCGATGCGCAGACGGCCGTGGCTTCGCTTCAAAGGACGTGCGCCGACTTGCGCAACACCTGTGCAGGTGCAAGGCCGGACGTTTGCCGACTTCACGGAGGCTGAGATTCCTAGATTGTTTACATGCAGACAAGCTCGCATTCTGACTCGGAAGCCGCAGGATGTTCGGACCGACGAAGGACATACGGTTTTGTTCTTCTGCGCAGCCGATGGAGATCCGGCGCCGTCGATTATTTGGCTGAATCCCAAACGCTCGGTTCTTACCGGCTCGGGCCGGATTCGCGCGCTCGCTAATGGGACCCTGGAAGTGCGCTACGCGCAAGTACAGGATAGCGGGTATTACCTGTGCATCGCTTCGAACGCAGCTGGGAACGACAGCGTCTCGGTGAGCCTGCGGGTGCGAGGGTTTCCGGCGTCCGCTCGCAACCGCTCCGGCTCGTTCTTTCTTGAAGGATGGAGCTTCGCGTCCGGGCAAGCGGCGGTCAACGGATCGCAGCCGTTTCCGTTCGACGTGAAGACGCTGGTGATCGCGGTTACCATGGGGTTCCTATCGTTCCTGAGCTCAGTGGCCGTCTGCTTCATCTTCATGTTTTTCTGGAGTCAGAGCAAAGGGCAGATCAAGCACACGGCGACTATCGACTTCGTGCCACGCAGCGCTGCGACAGCGTCCGGAGGCGGACGGACAACGATGGAGACGGGCAGGTTCACCATGAAGCTGATCTGAAAACTTGAGAACATGAGATGTTTGAGGTGCTACTAGATATCCAGAGTTTCTCATAAGCTTAAGCATGAGGGTTAGTTCACCCCAAAATGAAAATTCTGTCATTAATTACTCACCCTCATGTCGTTCCAAACCCGCAAGACCTTCGTTCATCTTCGGAACACAAATTAAGATATTTTTGATGAAATCCGAGAGCTCTCTGACTCTTCATAGACAGCAACACAACTGCAATGTTTCCAGGGCCAGAAACGTAGCAAGGACATCAGTAAAATAGTCCATGTGACATCAGTGGCTCAACTTCAATTTTGCGAAGCTACGAGAATACTTTTTGTGA
>NW_015536508.1:11709-22718 GCF_001515605.1 Sinocyclocheilus anshuiensis | reverse complement strand
TTAATTACTCACCCTCATGTCGTTCCAAACCCGCAAGACCTTCGTTCATCTTCGGAACACAAATTAAGATATTTTTGATGAAATCCGAGAGCTCTCTGACTCTTCATAGACAGCAACACAACTGCAATGTTTCCAGGGCCAGAAACGTAGCAAGGACATCAGTAAAATAGTCCATGTGACATCAGTGGCTCAACTTCAATTTTGCGAAGCTACGAGAATACTTTTTGTGAGCAAAGAAAACAAAAATAACATAATTTATACAATTCTTCTCCCCCGAGTTACGCCTTCCGCCACTAAAGCGTGCGTATGCGTTGTGACACTCTCCAAAATGGCAGATGACAGTAACTCGGGGGAGAAGAATTGTTGAATAAAGTCGTTATTTTTGTTTTCTTTGTGCACAAAGTATTCTTGTAGCTTCGCAAAATTGAAGTTGAGCCTCTGATGTCACATGGACTGTCCTTACTATGTTTTTGGAACGACATGAAGGTGAGTAATTAATGACAGAATTTTCATTTTGGGCTGAACTAACCCTTGAAGCTCCTCGTCTGAATGTCGTTCACTGCACAAAATAGTTTTCTGTCAGTATTTTTGTCTTGTTTTCCGGTACAAATATTTTTAAATTAAAGGGTTAGTTCACCCAAAATGAAAATTAGCCCACGTTTTACTCACCCTCAAGGCATCCTAGCTGTATATGACTTTCTTCTTTCAGAAGAATCCAATTTGAGTTATATTAAAAAAAACTAGCTTCCGCTAACTATCGTACACACGTTCACAATGGAATGATGTTCTGGCGGATGATATGTGAGGCATGTTTTTTTATGGATGGATGTGCTTTATTGGACTTCTTTCAGACTGTTGAAAAATAACACCCATTCACTGACATGATAAAGCTTGGAAGAGCCAGGACAAATTTTAATATAACTCCGATTGGATTTGTCTGAAAGAAGAAAGGGTGAGTAAATCAAGTAAATTTTAATTTTTGGGTGAACTAACCCTTTAAGATACATTATGACAGAAGTCATCTTGTTTTCTGAAGAAATTAAGTAAGTTTATGCTTAAAACAAGAACAAATATCTGCTATTGGGTCATTGAGCATTGACTATTTCAAAGGGAAAACTTACTTATTTTTCAGATCTCGTTGGCGGATATTTGTTCCTCATTTTAAAGCTGCAGTATGTACAGTAATATTGACAGCTGTGTCTTCGCACCCTCCTCCTGAGACTCGATGCTCACACGGGTTGCCAGATTGAGGATATGCAAAAGAAACAAACGCAATTGACAATGGAAGGTGACGAGCCTTGGACTGTAAGTTGAGTTGTTTTATCCGTGTTTTAACATTCCTCTGGTCACAGAGCTTTTTAGATGGATGGATGCCGAGGCTCTTTAGATCTGGTAGAATCTGCGATCTCTGACTCAGTTCATTTGCTGGCTTCCATGGCTGTAATACGTTGTGTTCTCCGCCAACTGGCAACGCGGAGTGTCTAAATCCTATTGGGTGAACTGGCAGTGGGCGGAGTCACACAGACCAAAACAAAAACAGACATTCCGACACGGAACACACAATTTAAAGCAGAATAACTGGCTGTGGCATTGTTTTTCAGAGAAACAAGTATGTGAACTTAGCATGTCTCCTAAATATCTGCAAATGCATTATGCTATTTTTATGCTTTAGTAAAGTAAAAAAACTACATACAGCACCTTTAACCCTCTGATTATTTCACGGGTCATTTTGACCCATGTTTGATTTTCAAACTGCTTGAAACACTGGTTAAACTGTTTATTTCTTCTTTAAATGTTGTGAATTTTTCTCATTTAGGGCCATGAATGTGCATGCAACATTTCGACAAGGGTTTGAGAAGCAGACAACACAAAAAGGAAAGACTAAATACTATTTATTTCTGTTCATAGCCTCAGTACAAATAATGTGCGATAATATTTATAGTAGTAATTTGCACCTGTTTACACATTTGCAGTACTAAATGTTGAATTTACTTAAAATATTCCTACTAGTAGCCAGGATGCATCAGCTAACTAACTTTAGCTAATTACTTACCTGTCAAGGAGAAAATTAGCCAACTCCTTTCATTTGGCAGCTCCCATGACTGAAATGAAATACGCTGTGTTTTCCACCAACTGGCAACCCGGGGTGCTGAAATACAATTGGGTGAACTGGCAGTGGGCGGAGTCACACAGACCAAAACAAAAACAGACATTCCGACACGGAACACACAATTTAAAGCAGAATAACTGGCTGTGGCATTGTTTTTCAGAGAAACAAGTATGTGAACTTAGCATGTCTCCTAAATATCTGCAAATGCATTATGCTATTTTTATGCTTTAGTAAAGTAAAAAAACTACATACAGCACCTTTAACCCTCTGATTATTTCACGGGTCATTTTGACCCATGTTTGATTTTCAAACTGCTTGAAACACTGGTTAAACTGTTTATTTCTTCTTTAAATGTTGTGAATTTTTCTCATTTAGGGCCATGAATGTGCATGCAACATTTCGACAAGGGTTTGAGAAGCAGACAACACAAAAAGGAAAGACTGTAAATACTATTTATTTCTGTTCATAGCCTCAGTACAAATAATGTGCGATAATATTTATACGTAATTGTAGTCATTTGCACCTTTTTACACATTTGCAGTACTAAATGTAGTTACTAGAAGTAGTTATGACAAAAATGTATTTTGTTTGTGCAGTTGATTTTGAATATGAAAATATTTGGGTCAAATTGACCCATAACAAATAGAGGATTTATATATATCGTACACACAATATATATATATATATATATCCTCTATTTGTTATGTGCTTACATGAATCTTTAGTGTTTTTGTAGTTGATTTTTTTGGGGGGGAATTGCATGGACAATGCACAAACTCACTACATTGTGTTCGGTTTCTCGCTTTTTAGATTGAAATATTTGTACTGGAAAACAAAACAAACATACAGAGAAAGACCATGATCTCTAGATGTCATAGCATGAGGTTTGCTGATGGTTTCTCACGTCTGTAGAACTCGCTTTAATTATTTAAGGAGTTTATTTCTGCATTTTTGAATTTAATTGTCATTTGGATGCCACTGTGATTTGCCTAAATTAGATTCCTGATGGTCAAGTTTGCAATAATTCAGGTTTGTGAGATGAGCTTTAAATGAGATTTTCTAAGGTTTCGAGGCTTTAAATCAGATAGTTTTAGCATGAGCTGCATGAATGCATGTGTGAGACGCTCTGATCACATTATTCGCATCTATAAACCGGAGAAAGTGAGCAATAATGAAGCTTTAATTGGACAGAAAACAACAGGAGAAAAGCTCTCAGGTTAATTAAGCTGTTTGAGAAGGTTCAATCATGTTCAATAAATCCTGAAGTAATTATATAATGTATTCAGTGTATTAAATGAAATATTGAATGCGCTGCATCTCAGGATTGTGTGAATGTCTGCAACGGTTGCATGTGTTTTTGTATGTTATTATATTTTGCTGATGATGCTTTTTTGATGCAACAGCAGCCAAAGCTGTGCAACTCTGCTGATGCAAACGGTGTGTTTGCTGTGGAAAATCACTATTTATGCATTTACGTATTTATGCATACATGGCTTTAATAACGGCTTTATGCAATCCAACTCAAAGCAATAACGTCCCATCATGCACTGCTGTTTTATTAGCATAAATTATCATTTGATAAAAGTGGTTTGTTTGTTTATGAGTCTGTCAATTCAACTGTTTTTCTATCCTACTCTCTTGAATCTCATTTTGGTGTTTCAGAGTTTATGAAGCATCTCATGTCTTGTCATGTTTTTTTGCATATATGAAATTTTTTTTTTTTTTTTATTGTTCTAAAGACAGTTTAAAATGTACTAGTTTAAGAACGACTGCATTCGTTTGTTTAAACACTTCTGTTTACTATTTTTATTTTTTGTTACTTTTAAATGAACCATTAATTTACTCTAGATTTTTTTTTTCATGGGAAATCATCTTAATATCTGTCTTTTTTAAATGAATTAAGTTTTGCAATTTCTGTAAGAAATGTTGCCTCTAATTTCACTTGGCTGTTTATCCTCTTACTTGGAATACTCACAAAAATACAACAAAGACATTTGGTTTTTCCTCATATTTCCCAAGGATGGCAATATTAATGAAAGACACATCAGCCACATAACCTCCATCAATTCTCTCATTATTCTGGTGTCGTGATTCGCTCATGTTTTAATCTATAGTATATAAACTTGCTCTCCATCACGTCCAGTAAATCAGCTTAGAGCAGAAAAACAACAGGCTGAATGAACACAATTCACTGGAGTCACTCACAACCCACAAATACAGAGTGCGCTCAAGCATGAGATGTGTTCAATAAACACAAACATCAACTGTCTGTCTCCTTAAAATGGTCCTCAGAAGTCATGACCAGCTTCACTATATGCAAAAATAGGCTTACAACAGAACGTGAATTTTTAAGGTTTGCAGTTTGGCATGTCAAGTTAAAACACCTGATTAATGTGTGCCTAATTTTTTCAAATGATTTATTTTTGAACAAAACGTTTTCTATATTTGTGCAAAGTACTTGCACACGATTCATCAAATCATCTTCACGTTGGTGTTCAGATCTGTCTTTTGAGATTAAACTCGTTTGGGTTTTATGTTTGCCTGACAGATCAGACCCCAGATTAGAAGTTTCCAGTCAAGCGTCCGTCTGTCGTCTGTCCCATGATTCATGATCCTGAAGCTTTGCTGATCTGTTGGCGCCTCCGGCTGCTCATATCATCACATTACAGTCCAATCACATTATTATGACTGGTCAGCAGATGCTCTCAGTATTTGGATATGTACCACTCAGTTTTAACCGTGTTTAATTGGTTTAAGAAAGGGCCTTATGTTGTGAATTCCAATTTTTAAAAATGACTTCAGAAATATGCACACTGTTACTGTGCCTTCAGCTCATTTCAAGGCGAGATTTCTCAAAACCCTTTAAGGGTGCGTTAAAACAAACATAAGAACTTTGTTGTAGTGCTATTGTTCTAAAAAAAAAATCTAATTCTGACAGCTTTTATGGTAACAATCTTTTTGTTATGGTTCCTTGAACCTGGCATATTTAAAGAGCTTTTCTGTCGAGTTGCTGCCCCTCTGTATATCATCAAATATGCCAAGTTCAAGGGTCCATAAAAAAGTACTGACAAAGAAAAAAAACTGCACATTATTTGGATTTCATTAGAGCAGTTACCCTAGTATGAAGCCCTTATATCCATTTTAATGCACCATCAAGTCAAGTCAAGTCTGCTTTATTGTCAATTCTTCCACATGCTTCTTCGGGACTGGAATGATGGTGGTGGCTTTGAAGCATGTGGGGACAACAGCCTGGCTTAGCGAGATGTTGAAAATGTCTGTGAAGACATCAGTGAGTTCCACTGCACAGTCTCTCAGTACACGCCCAGGAATGTTGTCAGGACCCGGAGCTTTGCGTGCATTGATCCTGCTGAGGGATCTCCTCACGCTGTCCGGGGACAGCGTCATCACCTGGTCGCCGGGAGGAGGTGGAGTCTTCTGTGCAGTGGTGCTGTTTTGTGCCTCAAAGTGAGCGAAGAAGGTGTTCAGCTCATTCAGCAGGGAGATGGTGCTGTCACAGGTGCGTGGTGGGGGCTTGTAGTCCGTAATGGTCTGTATCCCCTGCCACAGGCTCCGAGTGTCTCTGCTGTCGCTGAAATGATGGGCTATCCTCCTGGAGTACTGTCTTTTTGCTTCTCTGATGCCGCAGGAAAGGTTGGCCCTAGCTGTCTTCAGGCCCACCTCATCTCCAGCTCTGAAGGCAGCGTTCCGCATCTTCAGGAGTCCGTAGACCTCCCCTGTTAGCCACGGCTTCTGGTTGGCCCGGACAGTGATGGTCTTTGTGACTGTTACATCATCAATACACTTGGTGATGTAGGCAGTGACAGTCTCTGAGTACTCCTGGAGGTCTGTGGTGTTATTGTATGTTGCAGCCTGCTTAAACATATTCCAGTCAGTGGTGTTAAAACAGTCTTGAAGAGCCTCTGACGACCCTTCCGGCCACACTTGTATCAGTTTGTGAACTGGTTTGGTGACTTTAACGAGTGGTCTGTATGCAGGCATTAGCATGACAGTGATGTGGTCTGAGGCACCGAGGTGGGGGAGGGGGAGGGCCTTGTAAGCTCCTCTCTGTGTGGTGTAAACAAAGTCTAGAATGTTGTTTCCCCGAGTTGGAAAGTCTATGTGTTGGTGTATTTTTGGGAACACTCTTTAAGTCTGTGAGAAAGTCTCAAAGAGATCAGAGAAAAATAGCCACAAATTGGGCTGATGGCACAATAAGCATCTGCAGTGTCAAATATGCCAAGTTCAATGGTTCATAATAAAAGAATGGTAAAGTAACAAAATCCAAATTTTGGGCTGTTTTTAGAGCAGTTGCCTTAGTATGAAGTGATAGTATGATCTTCACTGCAGCTTTAAAGGGTTTGGAGAAAATTTGCTGCAAACTTGGCTGATGGCTGAATAAGTGTTTGTGTATTGTCCAATACGCCAAATTCAAGGGTTCATAAGAAAAGAATGGTAAAGACAAAATGGCCCAAATATTGGATTTTGTTAGCGCAGTTGTCCTAGTATGAAGTGCTTACGTACTATTTACTGCATATTTAAAGAGTTTGGAAAAAATTTGCTGCAAACTTGGCTGATGGTGCAATAAGTGTTTGTGTATGGTCAAATATGCCAAGTTCAAGGGTCTATAAAAAAGGGTTGTTAAAGTAAAAATTGCCAAAAATTGTTGATTTTAATAGAGCAGTAGCAAATTGGGCTGATAGTGCAATAAGTGCATCTTTGTATTGTCATAAGTTCAAGGGTCCATAAAAAAGGTTGGTAATGTAAAAACGGCCCAAAATGTTATTAGAGCATTTACAAATACATTTAGCAGACGCTTTTATCCAAAGCGACTTACAAATGAGGACAATAAAAGCAGTCAAAACTAACAAAAGAGCAACAATATATGTGCAAATGACAAGTCTCGTCAGCCTAACGCAGTACACGTAGCAAGGTATTTATATATATATATATATTTTTTTTTTCCCCTTTAAGATGGCGCCGACGCTGATGGCTGCCTCCGTGGCGTGCTCCGCAGTTGTTTTTATGTTTTTGTTAGTTTGTCGTCATCCAACAAGAAATGTCTGTTAGACATGCTGAGATGTGAGCAGCTATCGTCGGATCATCAAGATGGAATGAGAGGTAGAGTTGAGTGTCATCAGCATAGCAGTGATATGAAAAGCCATGTTTCTGAATGACAGAACCTAGTGATGCCATTTAGACAGAGAAGAGAAGTGGTCCAAGAGCTGAGCCCTGAGGCACCCCAGTAGTTAGATGTTGCGACTTGAACAACTCACCTCCAAGATATCTTAAAGGACCTATCTGAGAGGTAAGACTCAAACCACTGGCGTGCGGTTCCTGAGATGCCATTTTCCAACAGGGTTGACAGGAGAATCTGGTGGTTCACCGTATCAAAAGCAGCAGACAGATCCAGCAAAATAAGTATAGAAGATTTGGAAGCTGTTTAAATGTTGAGGGAAAAACACCAGTGTGAAGAGCAGTTGCCTTATTATGAAGCACTTGTGTCTGCTTTAATGCACCCTCAAACGGAGTGGAGAAAGTGCATCTGTTCATTCTCAAATAAGCCTAGTTCAAGGGCCCATAGATAAAGACTCATAAAGTAAAAATTGCCCAATATTGGGATATCATTAGAGCAGTAGACCTAGTATGAAGCCCTTTTGTCCGTTTTAATGCAACCTCAAAGGGCTTGGAGAAAATTTGCTGCAAAGTGGGCTGATGGTGCAATAAAAACTGCCCAACATTTGAATCTAATTAGAGCCATTGCTCTAGCATGAAGATCTTGTGTTCACTCAACCTCAAAGCAAATAGAGAAAACTCAAGCAAAATTGCAGACTTTATTCGTGTCTTTATGCATTGCCAAATATGCCAAGTTCAAGGGGCTATAAAACATTACTGATAAAGTAAATACAGCCTGAAATTGGAATTTCATTAGAGCAGTTGACCTACTACAAAGTCCTAATATCCACTTTAATGCACACTCAAGGGTAGCAGAGAAAAATGGCTGCGATTTGGGCTGATGGGGTGATATATGCCTCGATGTATTGTCAATTATGCCAAGTTCAAGGGTCCTTAAAAAACAGCGATATAAAAACAGCCCAAAATTTGGATTAGAGCAGTTGCCCTATTATGAAGCCCTTATGTTTGTTTTAATGCACCCTCAAAGGAAACAGAGGAACGTAGCCACGAAATGGGCTGATGGTGCAATAATTGTCAAATATGCCAAGTTTAAGAGTTCATAAAAATAGATTGGTACAGTAAAAACTGTTCAAATTTTGAACTGGGTTAGACCAGTGGCCCTGCTACGATGTTCTGATGTACAAACCTGTAAAGAAGGCAGAGAAAGTTTGCCATGAAATCAGCTGAAGGTACAATATGCAGCTCGGTGTGAAAATCTTCCCTTCAAAGGTCAATTAAAAAAAACAGTACAGTACCAGGAACCTGACACTTAAAAAACTGAAGGCTGTCTTGAAAGATTTACACATTATTGGTTAAATAAATAGATTTTTTTGTACTTTGCTGAATAAAAATAAAGAATCTGTGTGTTTGTGATATGCAGACTCGCACAGAATAACAATCTCACGCTCATAAATAAAAGCATATCTCCTGTGAAGCATGTATATATTTATTTATTTATTTGTTTGTTGAAATATTTAAAGTTTTGTAATATTTCCCCAGAAAAATGTAAACTTCTCCATATTCACAAAAAGAAAGACATTTCTGTTTATCAATCATTGTCAGTAAAATGAAATTCATAATTACAATAATAATCATATTTGAATATAATATCTTTATAATAATATGAACATTCAAAACATCACTCCATATTCAGAGAGGCTCCACTCTAGAATCAACAAATCTCTCGCGCATTCGAGAATATTTCCATGGGTAAATATATAAATATATACATCCTACGCTCCTGAATCGGGTCGGAGGGTCAAGGGTCAATGCTATGGCTTGTCCGTGTCTATGGCTAAATTGGCGGCTGGGTCCCGCGGCGAGGACCGTTCGTTTCATCATGAAGACAGAAACTCATAGCAGTAAGAGCTAGTGTGCTACACAATGGGGAAAAGATACACGATCACAATCTGTCGTAGCATAACTGACCCCTATACACAAACGCTGGCGGATACGATCGCAAAATTGCGCCAAAAGTGGTGAGAAACGACGTATCGATACAGAACCGGTCCAAAAACGCCCTTGCATTATCGAATGTGAAATCGACGTCTCTATGGCAACGCGTTTAAATGTGACCGCTCGTGTTCAGCCAATTAGAGCTCGGTGTGGGAACTGTAGGCACAGAAACACTGTTCATCATCATTATAACTAGTAGTACCTGAAATGCAGACGAAAGTAATACTTCGAACAGAAAAAGTAAATAAAGACAAAAGTAATCGACTAAAGCCCCAGCAAAGAAGCTACTGGCGTATATGAGTATCATCCATCGAACACCAAGAAAAGAGAAAAACTCAACCGACTTAAAATGAGAGAAACTTTCCAACGATAAATCTGGACTCTATGTACAGAAATCAGCAGCCGACCTCGCCGATGACGTCAGTGCTCGAGTGTGTGTGTGTGTGTGTGTGAGAATCAAGCACAAGCGCTGTTCTCAAACCTAGTGAGCCGCATCGACGACTAAAGCTCCTCACAGACTCAAAATCACACCAAATATCAGATGAAATACTAGTTTATGAAAAATATTAATAGACATTTGTAGGGAAGCACCATTATTGAATTTCTGTCAACATGTCATGCTAACCTGGTTAAAAATATAATAATAATAATATAAAATGAGACCGGTCCCAACAGCACAAAGAAGCACATTACCATTTCAATTAATTTAAGAAATTCATGAAAGGCAACTTTAAAATCTATTTAATTTTTTTCCCAAATTCAATTTTCTGGATTCCATTTATGGTTAAATCAATCCCTATGAAATCTGTTTAACCTTGCCCTTTTTTCACAGATTCTTTTTGTCCTGTTTAGCTTTTCTTGATTATGCTTTAATGATAAACTATAAATCCCAAAAACTGAATTCATAAAACAATTGAATTCATTGTAACAATAATAGGGCCTTATGATTTTTTTCTCTGTAATTCCATTTTAATGGTTAAATTACATTTTAGTAATAAAAAAACATGCATAATTATTTGAAATTATGCAACTTATACAATTTACCAACAATTTAGTAAAAGTTTAACAAATACATTTTTTAGGGCCCTCTGAAATTAAAAATTTGATTTAATTTCATTTTAATAATCAAAAAGTCTGTTAATTTTAATAATAATAATGATAAAGCCTTAGAAAATGCGTTTATGATTTAATACAAATTTACTATCAAAAACGACAGTAATCAAATGAAGGCATAAACCCTAACAATTTAATTAATCTTTTAATTCATCAATCGAAAATAATAATTAATAATTCCTTTTATTTTTTGGTAAACAAAGTGCTGCAAAATGAGATATACTGTTAAAATGATAACACACCCGTGTAAGAAAAATTCTGGGATATTCCCTAAAAACTAAAGTTTTAATAATTGAATTATTACTTTCAGAAGTACATTCTATTGTACAATAGTAATATATTTGTCACAATTTCAAGTTAAACTAAAGTTTGAATATAAGATAAGAGTTGCTGAATAATAATGTATCACTATCATACACATTCAGACTTTCCACTGCATCTTAAAACACTGTCTCTCAGTGCATTGTGGGATGTGTGAAGCATCGGATCGGGTGGCTCACTAGGGTCTGAAGAGAGCTTCAGTGGGCGGCTGGATGATTTTAGCTCGGTCGCGTCTCAAACCTCGTCATCCGGGCGTTTGGCACAAACACACACCAGCACTAAACGAACACGTCCGCTCGCTCTCCACATCCCAGAAAACAGCAAAGCCACCGACCGC
>NW_015536508.1:11481-11630 GCF_001515605.1 Sinocyclocheilus anshuiensis | reverse complement strand
CTCTTCCTCTCTTGGGCCCACGATGCAAAGCGAGCGAGTCACATGACCGTCTCTGTCAGAGATTAGCAAACACGTGATCATGGAACAAACTGAGTGTCCGACTCACTTGTCTAGTCTTTTTTTGCCCTGTTGTTCTCGATGGAGTTATT
>NW_015536508.1:7766-10346 GCF_001515605.1 Sinocyclocheilus anshuiensis | reverse complement strand
ACACTCAGCGTGTGTGAGAGAGAAAGAGAGAGAGAAAGAAAGAGAGAGTTTGTCCAGTTGGAGTTGGTCGTCCTGCTCAGGCTCCGCCTCTCTCTTCTCTCTCAGCCAATCATCAGACACTCCTGGGTTGAGGTTCAACCAATCACAGGTCCGCTAGTCCTGCACGGGCCAATCATGTTCCAGAGTGGGCACCATAAATCGGCTGAGGGAGAAACAGAAGCCGAGAATCAGTGACCCGATCCGTTAAAACGCTCAAATTCATCACAACTGCAAGAACTCAGTCAATATTCATCATACATTTAAAAATAAACTCATGTGGATGGAAAATATGAAGGTGATCGCATGGAGAAGAGCAGCGTGAACGTTCAGCTAAACATCTCCTGCTGTTCAGCTGAAGAAAGTAAGTCAGTGGGTTTGAACGACGTGAATAAATGGAAAGAAGAGTGGATGAGGCGAGTGGAAATAGACGTGGAGGACAGAACAGAAGGAATTCATGTCATTCTCCGGCAGCCAATCACAGGCCCTCATTCACTGCGATCCGTCTTCATTTCATCACAGACATGCAGTATTCACTGCAGAACGTTACATGTCATTTCACTGTAAAGGCCCATCATTCACACAAACAACCATAATTGCAACAATGACTGTAAAGCTTTAATAATGGCTATGATGATAATGACACAGAGGAACGATATCATTGGAATCACTTTCAGAGCAATTGATAGCCAATCAGAATTCATCCTGCTTTAAAGAGCTCGAGCATTTAAAGAGACAGATGACAAAACTGCAGAATAAACAGAACGTTATCATACGTTGGATTGGATGCTGGTATAGTTATCATCATAGTTATCAATACACTAATCACTATAGTCATCGGTATAGTTATCACTATAGTTACCATTTTAGTTATTGCTATAGTTACTGTTACAATATCAGTATAGTTATCACTATAGTTACCATTTTAGTTATTGTTAGTTATTGCTATAATTACTGACTGTTACAATATCACTATAATTATTGTTATAGTTACCACTATGGTCATCTTTTAGTTACTAGTATAGTTATTACTATTGTTATCATTGCAGTCATGGGCGACATTATTTATTTATTACTGTAGTTATTGGTAAGTTATTATAGTTATCGGAATAGTTATTGTTATAGTTATTACTATAGTTGTTACAGTATCGCTCTAGTTATTGTTATAGTTATCAGTATAGTTACTGTTATGATTATTGGTATAGTTATCACTACAGTTATTGGAATAGTTATTATTATAGTTATTACTATAGTTGTTACAGTATCACTATAGTACTTACTGTAGTTATCGGTATAGTTATTGTTATAGTTATCGGTGTAGTTATTGTTATAGTTATCAGTATAGTTACTGTTATGATTATTGGCATAGTTATCACTACAGTTATCGGAATAGTTATTGTTATTACTATAGTTGTTACAGTATCACTATAGTTCTTACTGTAGTTATCGGTATAGTTATTGTTATAGTTATCGGTGTAGTTATTGTTATAGTTATCAGTATAGTTACTGTTATGATTATTGGTATAGTTATCACTACAGTTATTGTTATAGTTGTTACAGTATCACTATAGTTCTTACTGTAGTTATCGGTATAGATATGGTTATAGTTATCAGTATAGTTACTGTTATGATTATTGGCATAGTTATCACTACAGTTATCGGAATAGTTATTGTTATTACTATAGTTGTTACAGTATCACTATAGTTCTTACTGTAGTTATCGGTATAGATATGGTTATAGTTATCAGTATAGTTACTGTTATGATTATTGGCATAGTTATCACTACAGTTATCGGAATAGTTATTGTTATTACTATAGTTGTTACAGTATCACTATAGTTCTTACTGTAGTTATCGGTATAGATATGGTTATAGTTATCAGTATAGTTACTGTTATGATTATTGGCATAGTTATCACTACAGTTATCGGAATAGTTATTGTTATTACTATAGTTGTTACAGTATCACTATAGTTCTTACTGTAGTTATCGGTATAGATATGGTTATAGTTATCAGTATAGTTACTGTTATGATTATTGGCATAGTTATCACTACAGTTATCGAATATTCAATATATAGATTTTACTAGTATCAGTAAAATCTGTGTCCCATTCACTGAGAGAGACACTGTATGACAAAGTAAGGAGAACTCCACAATTTAAAAGCTGTAATTTTGCATAATTTACAATGCATATAATAATGCATAATATTAGCATGTAATTAAATGTAATAGTAGCCTATGTAATTAAAATGAATTTCAATAAATTCAAATATTGTTAAAAATCACACATTATTTGTTATTTGTCACATGTAGACCATTTTTGTGCCATGGGTAATAGGAGGATTTTCCACCTGGCTACCACCACAAGTATATTTCAAACCTGTGGGAAGCACTGCAGTATCACTATAGTTCTTACTGTAGTTATCAGTATAGTTATTGTTACAGTTATCTGTATAGTTACTGTTATGTTTATCAGTATAGTTATCACTACAGATATCGGTTTATTTGTGACCCTGGAGCACAAAAGCAGTGTTAAGTCGCTG
>NW_015536508.1:2909-7232 GCF_001515605.1 Sinocyclocheilus anshuiensis | reverse complement strand
CACACACACACACACACACACACACACACACACACACACCTGTGATGCACAGCAGACAAGACTCTAGAATAATCTCCAGAATAATGTCACGTTACTGTTAACGAAATACAGCAACTGTGTCTTTACGTGACTGCACAGAATCTCTTTCTTTATGATCAGTGAGGTCGTCTACACAGAAATGTTTAGTGATGGGTCACATGGTTCACACCGCACAGCTCCGCTCACTTCCTCTCCTCACTATCACACACACACGACAGATGTGATGACGTCACGCACCAGCTCACTCTGCTGGAGTGGCATGAAGGTTACAGATGGTTTCAGGGATTAAAGTTCCGTCGCTACATTCATAAAGCCAGTCACTTGCTTCATTCCTGAATGAATTAGTCGTTCGAACGAATCAATTGAATAAATGATTCAGTGATAAACTCAATTAGTTGCCGCCACCTACTGGCAGTTATTGACTTGCTGCCACCTGCTGGTGGATTTAGTTTAATTTTTAGCATATAATTTCAGTTATTTAAATCATATTTCTATATTCAAAATTGTATATTTAAAACATTAATCTCCACATTAATTTATGAATTTAATTGCACTCATGCGTCCTCTGAGCCTCATTAAACGTCTGAAAATACACTAACACATTAAACTGGATGTGTGACAGGTACGGCTGAGGAATGGGGTTTGGTTGAAGAAAAATTCATTTTTTTTGCTTTAACCCCTGCAATATAATAATAAGTAGAATAAGACAAATAAGTTACCAATCATATGAAATTAGCATTAATAAATTAATTTGTACTACAGAGGTGGCACAGAAGAACACAAAAGTGTCTTGTAGGTGTATTTTCAGACGTTTAATGAGTCTCAGAGGTGGCATGAGTGCAGTTAGATTAATAAATTCATGTGGAGATTAATGTTTTAAATATAAAATTTTGAATACAGAAATATGATTTAAATAACTGAAATTATACGCTAAAAATGAAACTAAATCCGCCAGCAGGTGGCAGCAAGTCACTGATTTTATCACTGAATCATTCATTCAATTGATTAGTTCGAACAGCTGATTCATTCAGGAATGAAGCAAGTGACTGTCTTTATGAACTGACGTAACTTTAATCCCTGTGGTTTCCCGGTGTGCGTGACAAACCTGTTCTGTGAATATTCTGGTTTTGAGGTCAGGCATTCCACTTCCCCTCAGCTCATCCTCTACCACCATCAACCTGCAACACACACACACACACACACATTCCCAGGATGCTCTGGTAATCGCAGGGACAAAGTCACGAGCGCGCGGCACGCGTCTGACCTGTTGATGATGCCCTTGATCTGCGAGTCTTTCTCCACCTGCTGGTGGCGCAGTCGTCTCTCGCTGTCATCCAGCCGGCTCTGGTACTGCAGCAGGATCTTACTGGTCTGCTGCTCCTGCGAATGCAGCCGGCGCTCGTACTCCTCCAGCTTACGGTGGGACATCATCAGACGCTCCTTAAGAGAGTGGATCTCCTCCTCGTACTCGCGCACCTGCACAGAAAGAGTAGAAAATGAGCACGAGGGTAAATGCTGCCAACAACATGTTCAGAAATGTAACTAAATAAAGCCATTATGATTTTGGCTTTCTTTATGCAAAATATAATTTAAAATATTTTTCATAAAGAAATGCATTTATTTTAAAATATGTTAATTATTCAAAACATTTTATTTAAAGCCACAATATGTCATTTTCGCCGCTAGAGGGCGCGTTCAAAACAAACAAATAGACAAAGGCTCTCTCTTTTGGTGAGGTTTGATGACGACGTGACTGAGTGTGGAATCATGGGAGTTGTGGTCTTCATCCCCTCTTATTACTGTGATGCAAGGTTATTTTCGTAAACGAAAACTAAAACGACTGATGAAAAAACAATTACGTAAACTGAAATAAAATTAAAATGACTAAATAATCGAAAAACTAAAATGAAACTAAACTAACAACAGATATTGAAAAACTAGCTGAAATAAATCGTCAAAAACAAATAATCGTTTTCGTAATCGTTACGTTCTCACCCCTTGGAGGAAAAAAATACGAGCTGTGTGGCGGTTTAGGGAAATAGCTACCTGTAATGGCGCATCACGCACATGGGGTTATCTGACGGGGAGTTTTTATTATCTATTTATTATTATTTTATTACTATTTATTTTCTCATCTAACACAGGCATTCTAAGTTGGCGCTTTGAAGAAAAACAGACACGCAGCGCAACGTGATAATTAGGCTAACAGAGAAAAAAGAACGCGCATCCTTTCTGTAAACAATACAAAACTTCAGCCTAGCATCTTGTGATCACTCTGCCAGGCTTTCGGACAAATATGCATTGGCTAAATCACATCATACACACGCTTATAATTCTTCATAAATGAAAAGAACATATTCAAATATGAGCCTTTACTGTTAAATGCGATTGCCACTATTATTGAATTTCATTAGTCCCAGTTATGATTTATGCGCATTTGTTCACGGAAAAGTGAGCAAGCACAACTTGTGTAGATTTATTTTGTAAAAAGGCTTGACTGCTTCATTTTGCCGTATATTTGTATACTTCCATTTAATCAATCTCAGCATGCATTAATTTCGTGTCGCTAGACGTTTGCCTCACTAAGGCTAAATTATGCCTAAAATATAAATTATGCCTAAAAACACTGCTAAAATTCGCATGCGTATGAATGGAAGTCAATGGAACGAAAAGTCTAGTGTGACCCCGCGGTCAAGTCTTTCTTTGGCCTGCGCTCTGGAAGTGATCTGTTAATTCTGCTAAACTTGAAAACTGAAACTAAACAATATAAAACTAAAAAAATGTAAAATAATGTGTTCACAAAATAAAATAAAAACTAAACCAAAACTAACAACAATATTAATGAAGTTAATAAAAACTAAACTGAATTTTATAGCAAATTTGAAAACGAAATTAAAATAAAACTCATTTAAAAATTCTAAACTATAATAACCTTGCTGTGACGTTGAATAATTCTGATAGATTATTTGCATTACGAAGCTGTTAATTATCAAGAAAATGTCACAATGCAAAATGTCTTCATTTTTATGCAAACTATAATTTTAAGTACTTTGCATAAAAATACTAATTAATTTTTATATGTATCATTTATTTTTATAAATGAAAAATAAGCCATTATGATTTTTAATGCACTACGACGTTCTTACTGACAATATAAAACACTTAAAATGAAAAAAAAAAAAAAGTATATATTTTGCTGCCTGTTTTAAAATTTTTTATTTTAGTTTTAATTTTAGTGTTTAATTATCAAGAAAATAATTTCACAATGCAAAAAACAACACATATTTTCTTGATGCAAAATAAAATGTTAAATATTTTTGCATAAAGGATTTTTTTTCAATTTATAAAAATTTAATGTGTGTAATAATATAAAAAAAAAGATTACATGTAATATTTTCAGTTGATTTTGAAGTGAAATATGAGCTGGACTTTTAATGATTATACATATATTTTTTTATATAATAACTTTACAGTCACTTCATTAAACATCAATGTGTTTATTATGGTGTGGTGTTTGTTTAACCCACGTTACAGTAGTGTCAGTACTGACCCGGTCCAGACGGGACTCATCCATGCTCTTAGAGTGCTCCTTCAGTTTTAAGTCCTCGCGATCCACACGCAGACTCTCGATGTCTGCAGACAGATGCGGCATGTTGGACACCCAGGCCACCGTACGCTCGGACGCGGCTGAGGGAGGATTGAGAGTCGACGGAGACTTTGAGCCCTGAAACACACGAACACAGAGAAAACATGACGCTCATCTGAATCTGAGACTGTAGACATACACTACTGTCAGTTCAATCAAAGAAGAAAGACAGTTTAGCAAGGATGCATTAAATTGAAGACATTTCTATTCATCTGTGAATCCTGAAAAATACAACGTCTCACGATTTCCACAAAAATATTATTTCAACATGGATAATAATCAGAAATGTTTCTTGAGCAGCAAATATTAGAATGATTTCTGAAGATCATGTGACACTGAAGACTGGAGTAATGATGCTGAAAATTCAGCTGCGCATCACAGAAATAAATTACAGTTTAACACATATTCACATAGAAAACAGCTGTTTTAAATAATAATAATATTTCACAATATTACGTTTTTTTTCCTGTATTTCTGATCAAATAAATGCAGCCTTGATGAGCAGAAGAGACATTAAAAATCGTTCTGATCCCAAACTTTTGACCGGTTGTGTGTGTGTATATATTTATCAGTTATTGAATACATAATGCATTTATTCACAAAACACTTGTGATTTTATGTATTTCAAATGCATATGC
>NW_015536508.1:988-1765 GCF_001515605.1 Sinocyclocheilus anshuiensis | reverse complement strand
CTTGTCAGATATGTGGATCACATATGAAGGTTAAAATGGCGATGGACGAGTGCGGGAGGTTAAAGCATGTTGTAAATTGTACAGTTTGTTAATCTCCGCTCGAAACTAATGTGCTGCTACATTGCTGCACAAGGACAGAACACACAAGATCACACATAACGTACAGTCCGCCCGCATACATTCAGGAATGAAGAAAATTTGGTCAACGCTGTCCTGTGATTTATCAGCTTAAAAATGGAAAAGTTACAACATATTCTTTCTGTTTCTGAAGTAACTGCCCTCAGCTTCGCCATAGTAGAGAGACGTTGCACAGACAAGTAAGCTAAGCGAGATAAGCAGTCATTCAATATGGACTTGGGCTAATTGTAGTGTTCCAATAAACCATGTTAAAACTATTCTTCTAGTATTATGCATTTATTTTTCGTTTAATATAATTTCTGAACAGAACTTTGATTTTTCAAGCATAGTGAAATAATTTAGCTGCGGAGCGGTGTTTCTGATCAGTGGAGAGAGGAGTGGAGCGGGAGCGGGAAATGGTGAATCCGGAGTGGAGCTGGAGCGGAGTGATTATTGAATGCTTGGAGTGTGGAGGGGAAATTGTTGCCGCTCCACTCCGCTCACATACTCTGGTGTAGGGCAATAGCACACAGTTTGTACAGTATAAAAACCATTACGCCTATAGAATGTCCCCACAATTCACAAAAACAAACGTGTGTGTGAGAGTGAGTGTGTGTGTGAGAGAGAGTGAGTGTGGGTGTGTGACAGTGTGAGTATGTG
>NW_015536508.1:526-891 GCF_001515605.1 Sinocyclocheilus anshuiensis | reverse complement strand
GCCCTCGCGTATGCTCTGTTGTGTGTGTGTGAGTGTGTGTGTGTGAGTGTGTGTGTGAGAGTGAGTGTGAGTGTGTGTGTGTGTGTGTGTGTTGACCTGTTTGTTCATGGTTGGTTTGAGCAGGTGCTGTTGGTTGGTTTGCTGTGCAGGTTTTCCTGGTTGGTTGCTCGGTGTGTTTTCTGTGCTCTCACTGGCTCCGCCCTGAGGGGCGGGGCTCTCCGAGGCCATGCTGGACTGATGCGGCAGGCCGGGGGCGGGGCTATCCTTCACCGACAGCTGTTGCCTTGGTAACTGCCTCCCCCCGAAACTGGAGTCGGGCGACTGGAGAAGGTTCCCGCTCTGGGGGCGGGTCTTGGGGGGTGTGG
>NW_015536508.1:0-389 GCF_001515605.1 Sinocyclocheilus anshuiensis | reverse complement strand
CGCCAAGTAATGTAGTTCATTTGTGATTCTGTAGAAAAGCAGACTTGTGTCATTCATATAATATATTTTATACAGTACCGGTTAAACGTTTGGAATAATTATATACCTGAAGAAACACACACACACACACACACACACACACACACACAGACTCTCAGTGCTAGTAGAGTTAACTCAACTACAACCTTTACAAATCATTTTTGTTACTACAAATACAGTGACATTAGCTGAAATAAAAGATAACAAAATATTTTAACAAACATGGATTTTATTTCAGCTAGTTGACAACATTTCTCATCGTTCAGTTGAACTTGATGTACTAAAATAACTAAAACGGAAATAAAAACGTAATATAATTGTACAGACATCTAAAAAAAAAAAAAAAAAAC
>NW_015536507.1:0-518 GCF_001515605.1 Sinocyclocheilus anshuiensis | reverse complement strand
AAAGGGGGGTGATTCTTTATCATTTTTGGGAAATGTGTTAATGGCTTTAATATCTAAATTTAATTAATGAGAAATTATTTAATTGCATTCTGTGATTACATTTCTGTAGCTTTGGTTTTGAATGTGAAAAGATTCTTGTGGGGGAAAGGGGGGGAAACCTCTTCTTTTTGATCTCGTTTCAGGTATAAGCATTGAGATGTTTTAAGCATCGAGATGCTGGAGAAAGATGATCCGGTCATCTGAAGGACAAGAAGGCCAGCAAAACCAGTGGAGCCAGGGGACTTCCAGAAGAAAAAGGACTTCAGGAAGGCCAGCAGGGCCAGTGGAGCCAGGGGACTTCCACAAGAGAAGGGACTTCTTAAAGAACAGAGTGATCATCAGAACCCGAAATTGAGAGATTTCCAGACCTACAAGATCCAGAACTCCAAGCCTAAAAGATCTAGAAACCCTGAGACCCACAATGACATGGATGAACCTGATGGAACTTCACAAGCTGCAACAACAGCTAGAAGGACTTT
>NW_015536506.1:2536-3705 GCF_001515605.1 Sinocyclocheilus anshuiensis | reverse complement strand
TTTGGATGGATTGCCATTTTGTTGTCTATTAGATGTATATATGTAAGCATTCATTAGCGGTCTGTTTGATGACTAGTCTATTCTTGGGCTATGGTTAGACTTCTATTAAATTTTCACTGACAGCCCAAATGTAGCCTTGTTTTTGTCACAGTGTCTGGTTGTGGTGCCCTGGACTGGCCACTTGAGGGCGCTCTTCCTGTTTCTTTGTTACATGTTTTGAACTCTGTTTCCCATAGTCCTTTGCCTTGTCATTCTGTTCTGATCATGATCACCTGTTAGTAATTTACTCATCATCCCATCACTATTTATACCATGCTCACTCTGTCTGTCTTTGCTGCAGTATTGTTTGAGGTTACGTTGTCTTTTCTGTTCCCTGTGTTTGAAGTTACCTTTTGCCAAGTTTTTGTTCTGTTCTGATTATTTGTTACTTTAATAAAGTACTGCATTCGGATCTACCTTGTTTTCTCCTGGCATTCCGTGACAGGGGGGCCTTGGAGATAATTGGCCCCGGGGCCTTCGCAAGTCATAATCCGTCCCTGACTAACATAGACATTCAGCCGTGTCTCCTCTAAAGACTCGACGCTGCCGCTGCGTCCAAAAGCTGCCCAGTGCCTAAAAGCCTGGTTTAGCAGCGACCCAAAAGGTGTGATTTTATATAGTTTATTGTCTTGCCCATGGTGATCATATGTAGGCAGGTTTGCAACCCGGATTTTTTAGGCAGTTAAGCATAAAAATAAAACTGTGAAAAAAAAATAAAAAATAGAGCATTGTACAGCTCAATGTTCAGTGGTAGCTGTCACAGCTGAATAGTGCTCTGTTTGACCGGTCCGAGTCCTTCAAATGCAGGCTCTGATATAGTTAGCAAAAATGTGTTAATATTGTGACAAAATGTTGATACTTTCATTTTTCTAAATAATCAGAGGTGGACTGTAAGGAAGTACATTCGTTACGTATACTCGTACAAATATGAAGTACTACGTTTTATTTTTTTCCTCGCAGGACAGCAACACTACAAAAATATGGTCTTTTACAACATGATGCATTGTTGTAGATTAAACTACCCAACAGCATATTTAGTAGGCAACTTTAAATGTAATAACCTTGAACATATTCAGAAGTAATGCAACATACACATTAGTGCAGCAGTAATATTAATGCAAAACCATCCT
>NW_015536506.1:1051-2206 GCF_001515605.1 Sinocyclocheilus anshuiensis | reverse complement strand
CCCAATGTGGTATTAGTAGTTACTAAAAGTAGTTTACTAAAGTATCTCAATATTTCTTCTACTAATTACGTTGTCATAGCTCTAAACAATTTCTCTTTTCCTTTTTTCCCTAAATCAGACCAGACCCCTGTACTGCAGGATAAAGCTGAATGTGCCAGCATTGGACAGGTTTTTTTAATGGTTTTCGGCTGAGCAGGGAGGCACTGACAGTGCTGCTAGATCTTCTGAGAAGTGAATGGCAACAGTGATGGGGTGCCACAATCCAGACCCTGGTGTTTCCCTTCTGTCTGCCAGTGGTACATCATACAGAGTGGTCTCCACTCTCCAGAGTGTTTGACATGCCTCGTTCCACTGTCACCGCATTGTCCTCCGAGTCGCTGAGGAGGTGCTGGCCAGTCTCCAAGAGATTCACCTCCTGAAGACTCCAGAACACATGGCGGCAGGGCTGGGCTCAAAACTGATGTTGTTTTTCTGATGTTAAACCTAAGCCATGTTGTAAATAGTTGTAAAAAGTACTTTCAGTAATGTATAGCACAATTTGTTTTAAATGTTAAACCTAAGCTATGTTGTAAATAGTTGTAAAAAGTACTTTCAGTAATGTATAGCACAATTTGTTTTAATGTGTAAAAAAAATATTTACAAGACAAAAAAAATAAACATATAGAAGAATGTTTTGTGAAAAAATTATAAACTGCATTAAAAAAAATTACAATGTACATAATTACTTCTCTTTTAATTACACATGTGAATATGCAAAACAAAAATACAAATTGTACAGAAAGTACTCAGGCTCATTTACAAATAAATTACACTACAAAAATGAATAATGTATACAACTTATTTCATTTTTAACTTACATCACAAAAATAAACTACAGAAATTAGGTTGTTTCATTGACAATGTGACATTTAAAAAAATATATTGAAAAACTGTAATGTACCCATTTTTTCCACTGCTTTCTCTTGCCTAATAGAGAATGGCTAATAAATAATGTATTTGTTAAGCATTCTCTCAAGAAGAGAAAACAGTCCATTCTCTCCTTGCTCTCCTGTGCTCTTCTCTCCTTTGTCTCTCTCTGGAGTATATCTGGAGTCTCTCTCTTTGATATCCTCCCTGAGTAGCTCCACCAGCTTCCACTCACTCCCTCACCTGTCC
>NW_015536506.1:0-157 GCF_001515605.1 Sinocyclocheilus anshuiensis | reverse complement strand
GATTGGCCGAATACCTCAAGCGTGTGACGGAAATGTTACGCCCCTTACCATATTGTGATGCCGTGTCCCAGCTGGAGTGAAGAGACAAAAACATTAAAACCCATTATAAACCAGGCATATGTTGCATCCAGTGGGGACATAATTACGGATTATAATG
>NW_015536505.1:723980-729775 GCF_001515605.1 Sinocyclocheilus anshuiensis | reverse complement strand
GTGCGCTTTAGACCATGCGCTTAGATCGTTAAAATAGGGCCCTGAAAGTTTAAGGACATTTGTAAGTATTTTAACTTACATGAAATAATGATTTTTTTGAACATTATCTAATGCTTAATAAGTTTATTAGCAAACATTAACAACCACAATATCTCACGTTTCTAACTCTTTGAATATATATTAACTAATGATCCATTAAGCATTATATAATCTTTGTTAATGATTTATTAATGTTATTAAGTTATTATAAAGTGTTTCCAACATTTGTGCAATAAATCAACTTAATTGTATTTATCTGTTTCAAACAACCAATAAGATGGTGTGTAAACCTCTTTAGAGCTGCTTAAAGTGCAGTTCACACCTCAAAATTTTGTTGGGGAAGTTACTTCAAAACTGGTACCAGCCAAACTAAACGACAACAGGGACATCACGAGGAGGATGAGACAGAACACTCATAGAGAAATGAATGGGAATAATATGGTGGGAATAAAAAACAAAATTATGTCTATAAGAAAACCAATCTGCTTTTTGATAGCATCATCTGTCCGTTTACTCTTAAACATGCAAGTGCATTATCTGTACAAGCCTGAAAATTGCCGTTTTTAGTGTTATTTGCTAGCTGGTGGAGTTTTGTGGTTAGTTTGCAGGGGATGACAGTGTTGAATGTAGAGCTATAGTCCACGAACAGCATCCTTATGTACGTGTTCTGTCTCTCCCGGTGATTCAAAGCAGTGTTGAAGAGCCAGGGAGATGGCGTCCTCTGTGGAACTGTTCGCTCTGTATGCAAACTGATATGGGTCGAGTGAGGCCAGTATGGAGTCTTTAATGTGAGAGAGGACAAGTCTTTTGAAACACTTTATCACTATTGGAGTGAGGGCCACTGGTCGATAGTTGTTCAGAGAAGTGATATTCTTCGGGCACTGACACAATGATGGCTGATTTTAGGCACTTGGGGACTGATGCCAGAGACAAAGACAGATTGAAGATGTCAGTGAAAACTCCAGCATGTTGTTAAGCACAGTCCCTGAGTACCTGTCCTGGAACACCATCAGGGCCCGCAGCTTTGTGTGGATTTACTCTCTGCAGCGTGCGATGGACATCAAATATGCTCAGTGTCAGAAACTGATCATCCTCTGTGGCTGGGATTGTGACCATTGTCAGGTTGTCTCTGTTCTCAAACCCGAGCAAAGAATTTGTTACGCTTGTTCAATAGTGAGACATCACAGTGGGAGAGTGTGTTCTGTGAGAGTTCTGATTCCTTGTCACACATTCCTGGTGTCAGAGGTGATGAAGTGGTCTTCAGTATGTCGTCTGTAGCTGGCTTTTGCGATTGAGATTGTGTTTGGCTACATGGCATGCTATGAGGTTGCTAGATTTAAAGGTATCATTGCGCGTTCTTAGAAGATTTTATACCTCTTTGTTCATCCGCTGTTTCTGATTAGCATACCTCTTTATTGTCCTCTCCACTATAACATTTTCTACACAGTTGTTGCTGTAGAAGAGTACAGTGGCTGTGTATTCCTCCAGGTCTGGCGCAGTTTCATGGGTTGCTGCTTCTGTGAACAGCTCCCAGTTACTGCGATCAAAGCAGTCCTGAAGTTGTGTGTTCAGATGAGAGGTCTGTATGCTGGTGTCAGAAACAGTGAGAGGTGATCAGACTGACGAAGACGGGGGTTGGGGAAAGCCCTGTGTGAGTCTTTGATGTTGGTGTACATGTGGTCCAAAAATTGAAGCCTCTGGTGGGACATTTCACATGCTTATAGAATTTATGGAGCACTGTTCGTAGATCAGCCTGGTTGAAATCTTCTGCTATTATGAAGACTCTGTCTGAGTGTAGTTGTGCACCTTAGCATTAGCTTGTGGTGGAATATAAACTGCTACAATGTACAATACAGATGACAACGGAGAACTCCCTCGATAGATAAAACGGTCTACATCTCAGCATGAGATACTCTAGATCTGGTGAACAGTAGCTCTCTAGTGCAGTGTGGTTGGTACACCAGTTGTTGTTGATATAAACACAGAGTCCCCCTCCCCTTCTCTTACTGGAGTCTTGAGTGCGGTCTGCTCGGTATTAGGGCTGTGCAATTAATCGCATGCGATTGTCATGCGCATCTCGTCAGTAAAGCCGGTTCCGTGATTAGTAGTAAATCTGCATCACCTGCTTTCAGGTGGAGTGGCATTTACTACACAGAGCCGTAGTTCACTGACAATTAGGCAATATCGCGTTCATTATCGCAGATCGAATCGCCTGCGATTATGAACACGATTTTGCGTAGCTTGTCAGTGAACTACGGCTCTGTGTAGTAAATGCCACTCCATCTGAAAGTAGGTGATGGAGATTTAATACAAATCACGGAACCAGCTTTACTGACGAAATGCGCATAACAATCATATGCGATGAATTGCACAGCCCTACTCGGTATAGTGTGCGGCTAGTTAGCTCCATGGCTCCATCAAGGATTTCCGCACTCAGCCACGTCTCCATGAAAATCAGAGCACAACAATTCCTTAGGGTCCTTTTTGTGTTGAGGCACAGCCGTACTTCGTCCATTTTGTTGGTTAATGACCAGATGTTGGCAAATAGAAAAAGAAACTAGAAAACATCTTAATTTATTTAACAATAAACTTTCCAGTGCAGATAATCCTATAAATTCATCAATTTTTTATTAGATGGCTGAAACATTTATTTACTTGGAAATGAATTTGAATTCTCAACAGTATATGAGCCATTGAATGGTACTGTACAACAGTTTTAGTTAGTTACTTTCTAACTCTGTTTTTAACTCAGCAAACTGACAAACAAGAATCAAGAACATATTTCCTAGAAGCAAAACTATTGCCTTGATTCCACACTCTTGTAAATGTTCATGAATAATCTGTAGGCAGACCATCAAATTTTTCCACATTAAGGCCTAAAGCTGTGTTAGACTGCCAGAGTGGAGAAGAGAAAAGAACCAGCTTTTCACTGCCACTCTGAGTGTCCAAGAGTAATGTGGACAGGGGGCGATAGAGTGATGAAAGAACAGGATAATCACAGCCACTAACAGCTAGACTGACGATGGAGTGAGCGGTGTGAATTTTTCTCCTTATTCTGGAAAAAGGCCATGTTTCTGCCTTAGGTCGGCGTTTGTCTTGCCTGTTTCTCCCCTCTGGAAGCTCAAACTAACAGCTTTACATATTTCTGACTGTGTTCCAAGCTTCCGAACTGTAGTGAAACAGGGTTAGGGTCTAACTCTCTCTGACATATACATTTATTTGATTTATGACGTTTGAGTAGTGAGTGCTAAAATCGATCAGTAAGATGGTGGTGGTGTTTTAGCATCAACATGTAGCCGAACATGACTGCCACCACTAATGACAACCACAACTGTTTCCAGTTCATTGGGATAAAATGTTTGTAACAGACTCCTGCTGGCTTTAAATGTCCATATAAAGCTTGTACTTCAAAGCAGACACACTGAAATTGGCTTGTATTTGCTGTTTAATGACTGGGAACAGTGTTTTGTTGATGGGTTTATGTAAGTTTTTGCAATATTAGCCATATCACTTAGTATGCATGCTCCATAAATAAAAGGTTTTCATGTGATTTGCATGGTTAGATGGTGGACACACACACTCACACATACACAAATCAAATTGGCACGACATCTAAGGGTCTTACTAATTAACCCCTACTCAGTTTTGGACATATGTTATGAGACAGCTCCGCTTCCACTTTTAAATTGTATCAAATGTGCACTTGTAGTGTATTTCAAACCTTAAAAGAATATTTAATATATATATATATATATATATATATATACAGTGGGGGAAATGTTTATTTGATCCCCTGCTGATTTTGTAAGTTTGCCCACTTACTACACCAAGCAAGAAGCTTGGTGAGAAGGAGACAACTGTTTGTGCGATTATTCGGAAATGGAAAAAATACAAAACAACCATCAATCGGCCTCGGTCTGGAGCTCCGTGCAAGATCTTGCCTCATGGGGTAAGGATGTTCATGAGAAAGGTGAGGGATCAGCCCCAAACTACACGGGAGGAGCTTGTTAAGGATTTTAAGGAAGTTGGGACCACAGTCACCAAGCAAACAATTGGTAACACTACGCCGCAATGGTACCTGGTGACCAACTACAAAAAACGTCTTACCTCTGTGCTTGCCAACAAGGGTTTCTGCACAAAGTTCTAAGTCATGTTTTGCTTGGGGATCAAATATTTATTTCACTTACTGAAATGCAAATCAATTTCTAACCTTTATATAATGTGTTTTTTCTGGATTTTTTGGTTGGTATTCTGTCTCTATACGTTAAAATAAACCTACCATAAAAATTACAGACCCTTCATTTCTTTTTAAGTGAGCAAACTTACAAAATCAGCAGGGGATCAAATAAATATTTCCCCCACTGTATATAGCATGACAAAAGATTATTAAAACAATTATTTAAAGTGTACTTTTAAAGTAGTACTATTATTTCATTATTTCATGCGTTGACTGTCACACGTACTCCTCATTACCATAGTTTTATTAAAATAATGATATTAATATATTTTGCAAAAAGAAAAAAAAAAATTCTTCATAATGTTAATTATCTCAAAATCAAGTTTTGTGTAAGTGTATTTGTTAACTGGTTTTAAACCTCATTTTCTCCTCATTTTCTATTTTCTATGTGGGGTCTCAGAGACCATATCATATTTTATATATGGTCTCTGAGACCCCAAATATATAAACTTTTACAATAAATGCAGTGACTGGTGACCCTTAAAAAAAAAAAAAAACAATGTTGCTGGAATACCAGTCATATTTGTTTTACTTTATGATAAAGTAATATCTGACTAGTAGGTTTTGAGGTCAGAGAAACCTAAAACAAATCACATTAATTTTTGCATGCATATCAGGGTCTCTGGGATCCGTAAAAAGTCAGTCTCAATAGAAAATGAGGGTTAAGGTTCTGTTTATCAGATTTAATTTGATTTGGATTGCAGTAAGACATTTGTGTATTTCCTTTTTTTATTATTATTATTATTTTAATTTTTTTTCAACAGATACCACTCGGGAACAGAAAAAGCATGAGAGAGAAGGGGAGGAGTACTACTTTGTCTCCAAACACACTTTTGAAAAATATATATTCAACCACAAGTAAGCTAAACACCCCTGAATGGTACCCAGCCCATGTTGTAGTTTATTCTTGAGGCTAGTTTTGGGTTGTGTTGATTTAATTGCTAAACCACTTTTGTCTAGTGAGCAATTGTGGAAGTTTGCAGTCTTGGATAAGAGTTTGTTAATACAGATTTAAAAATAAAAATACATATTTTAAGATTAAATAACAGTTCTACTAATCTGCCACTTAAAGGGGTCATATGACGTTGCTAAAAATAACATTATGTTGTGTATTTGGTGTAATGCAATGTGTTTATGTGGTTTAAAGTTAAAAAACACACTATTTTTCACATAATGTACATTATTGTTGCTCCTCTATGCCCCGCCTTTCTGAAACGCGTCGATTTTTACAAAGCTCATCGTTCTGAAAAGCGAGGTGTATGCTGATTGGCCAGCTATCCAGTGCGTTGTGATTGGCTGAATACCTCAAGCGTGTGACTATACTGTGATGCCGTTTCCTGGAGCGAGGAGACAACACCAATTGAACCCATTACAAACGAGGCATTTGTTGCATCCAGTGGGGACATAATTACTCATTATAATGACTTATACTGTCTTTTTCCGCGTTGCGTTGCGTATCGTGCCGCGTAAACATAAAACCATGTCTGCATTTGTGATCGGAGAAACGACAAACAACAAG
>NW_015536505.1:721340-723910 GCF_001515605.1 Sinocyclocheilus anshuiensis | reverse complement strand
AATATTTGGGTTGAACTGTTCTGGAACAGTGTTGTAAATACAACTTAACCACTGATTTCTAGTTGTGTCCTCTTTTGGAAGGCCAAACTAAGTAGTTTAGCTCTCACAACGAAACACACAGCATCACACACGGTGGGCTTGAGTGGGTGGAGAACTCCGCTGGACTCCGCTTCGTCCACGATGAAAGCCGATCCGGCAATCCACAGCGCGAAGTTGATGTATTTCCTCAGCGACCAGCACAGATCAGCTCTAGGCATGACGAAGCGGATATCGTCCTCTTTTGGAAGGCCAAACAAAGTAGTTTCGCTTTCACAACGAAACACACAGCGTCTCCACGACATGGCGGCGGCGGCAACAACAATACAGCGAGAATAAAAGTTATGCCTTCTTTCTTTGCGTGAACATTTGGGCGGCGTTATGCAAATCTTCCCATACAGTGACGTAGACGTGGGGGCGTGTTTAAACGAGGCATTTTAGGAGGGTTTGGACAAGTCTTAACTTTTATAAAGAATATCTCATTGGGTTTGAGACTTTAGTCTTTGCAACTTTAGGGATCTTATCTATGCACGAACAGCTTGTAACACTCCAAAGAAAAAGCAAAATTTGAAATTGCATCATATGACCCCTTTAATGATAACCTTGTTTTATCAAAACATTATTTAAAATCATGACTTTAAATCATGGATTTATAAGAAGCCTATACTGCTCATGGAATATAAATCACACATTTGAATCCTTGTTAATGTTGAAAACGCAGATCACATCCATTGACAGGAACTACTCTCTTTTTCCAATTTTCACTCAAAAGTGAGAGGAAATCTCAAAAGCATCTGTCCATGAACAGTGTCACATTATATTAAACTAGGGGGATATTTTAAGAGCCCTCTGTGGTTTGAAATGACTTTTTGTCTTGTTAGTTGGACAAAGGGAAAGAAGTCAAGGCAAGTGAGACAGGAATGACGGAGAGCAGACAGCCCAACTTTACAGAGTGGCGCACTAGTTGAAAGGAAAAGCAGACTGCTTTTTGCATCACACCGCTGAATTACCATCAACTTTGATTACCATACAAATGCCTTGAAGCCAAAGGCTAAAGAAGTTACTTCCAGAACTCAGCAGTAGGAACCTATCTCTTCTTCAGTAAAAACCACCAACTATGCAAATGATTTCAAAATTAGAAAAGGATTCTGGGTTGAAATAAAACAGTTGTTCCACTTCTGCATGTGGTATTTTAGCACAAAACCATATAACCCAATGTCCAGGTTAACTAAATATTAGATGCATATTTAAATCAAATCATTATATAATCAGCATAAACTTTTATGTAAATTTGTTTCATTATAGATTATTCACAAAACTTAACATTACACTATTACCGCCCATGAAAAGCAGGTGGTAAATAAAATTTTATGAAAATTAATGTATGCTATTGTAGTAGTCTGTCACTGTATGTCCTCTACAACCAAGCACTCTGGCCTGCAAATTGGGAATTTCTATTGTCACTAGATTCAAGTGTTAACCAACTAGCAGAATGTACAAATAAATGGCGTAATCAGTGGGCATAACGCATTCTTAGTGAAAGTAGTGCAGCTTTTAAACTTTTAAAAAATGAGCACAAAATTATTTAGCTAAATACTAAGCACCTTTTTACAGTAAGCCATTAATCAAGTAATCATATAGATTAATCAAAACTAAAATGTATGCATGTCTTCTTTAAAAAATGGGACTTACAATATGTTCATTGATGCTAAATTAATTATGTACTTAAACATGTAAACATTAATCCTGTAAAGCATACTGTATCAGGGCCGTGCACAGGGGGGTGGTCCGGTGGCTAGAGCCACTGCCCCTCTGCCCTCATTGGCTGAGGTGCCCCTCATGAAACCCCCAGCACCCCCACACCCCACTGAACGTGATTGGAATCTGAATCTGTCAATCACTGACAGCGATTGACAGCGGAGTTTTTCAAACGACTCGACCAGACCTCATCTCTGTTCATATGGTACATAAACACTCAGACATATATTTTGGAATATCACCCTGGTCGACCCGAGTATATATAATATATATACTGATTACTTTCGTGTGACTGATCAAGTTATTATATGTAGCTAGTATGAGTAACAAAAATGCGTTCCCTGTGTCCATATTGGACCACAATAATAATGCAAAAACTGACACTTCAAATCAAACTTTAAATGTCAACTTTTACAAAAAGTAGTCTTTAATAGTCTAAATGCTGTATATATCCAAATACATAATCTAATACAAGTTATTTATTTTATATTAGGCCTAAAGCATGGTGTTTTTTATTCGGTTTGTTAACAAAAGTTCTATGTTTAATATAAGTGAGTTTGTCGTTGTACTGTTTTGTTGTTGTCCATTCAAGCCATTGACGCGGAATTGCAGCTAATTCAAAAGTGAAAGTAAAATGTGCATGGGTAAGAAGCTATTTAAAAGCGAAAGGAAGTGAGGAAAAGAGGGAAAACCCCAACAAACCCCACCCGTCACACGTCGATTAACCGGTGGGAAAATTTCATCACCGTCACAACCCTTATACACACACACACACA
>NW_015536505.1:716238-721068 GCF_001515605.1 Sinocyclocheilus anshuiensis | reverse complement strand
GATGCTTGAATATACTTTTGACGTTTTTTAAAATGTTTGCACTCACATAAGATGAAAAGTTCAGTCGTATTAATGTCCTATGAAAAGCAATTCTTCATACAGCAGGTCCTCTCTCATGCTGGCTGCCATATTGACACATGACCAGCTGAATACTAAGTACCTTTTCACAGTAAGCCATTTTGTTGCAGACTAAATTAATCAAATAATCACATAAATTAATCAAAAGCAAAATTACTTTCCTAAAATAAAAATGAGATTTACATTATGTGCCTTAAAGCTTAATAAATGGATGTACCTTTCTTTACAAGGCCTCCAAAGTATCAACATGATCAAACTTTTACTGAAAAACCTGTTTTACACAATCTACTACATACCTTCTGCCATCTGGTTGATAGTTTATAGTTTATTTGAGCTAATAAAAGACATTTGAGTATAATTCTAAAAATGTTCCTCTTCAGGTCGTGGTACATGTGTCGTCTGGCTGTGATTTTTTTATAAAAAAGTTGACTTCATCATTGACTTCCATAGTATTTTTTTTTGTCCTACTATGGAAGTCAATGGTGCCCATCAACATCAGGACAATCAACAGAAGAAAGAAACTCATACAGGTTTGTAACAAGTGGAGGGTGAGTAAATTATGACAGAATTTTCATTCTGGAAGTGAACTAATCCTTTAATTACATGAATTAAGAATTATAATCACATTCTTAATTCATGACCTTCCTGATGTTACACCAGTTCAGTACATAGCGAAGGTGGAAAAGGCTTGACCTGACCTATCATCTTGACCCTACTTCAGCTTTGGCATTTAATGCACCTATTTGGCAAGGGTCCCTTTTAAAAATCACTCCAGGGTGGGCTGCAGGTGTGCCCCTTGAGCACACACAGGTTCTTCTTCTTACACTCCCAACTGTCTGGGGGTTGTTCAGGCTTGGGATTATACACACACACACACACACACACACACACACACACACACACACACACACACACACACATATATATATATATATATATATATATATATATATATATATATATTTATACATATATATATATATATATATATATATATATATATATACTTATACATACATATATGGCTGAGCAATAACTGCCCCACCCCCAGTCATTTAGGCCACTGCCCCTCAAAATGCCCCTGTACTGTATCATATTTGATACTCATTTCTAAGGCCTCTAAAGTATCAACAAATCAAACTTTTGCGCTAATGCACACAATCTACTACATGCATTCTCTCATCTGATTGATAGTTTTTTTTAAAGTACTTTTTTTTTAAGAAAGTAAAATGTCAAAATGTTCTCCTTCAGGTTGTGTTACATGTGTCTTTTTGCTATGAAATTTTAATAAACTAAACAAAATAATATTTGTTATATTTTTAGTAATATTTCAAAATGAACACTTACTGAAATTAAGCACCACAAGGTTTACTTTAGTAAAAAAAATAATAATAATTTAAATGGATCAGATATGATACTTTAGGCTTTTGAGGCTTTTTTTTCTGCTCAATTTTGGCCTCTGAATAAAACAAAGGAGCAGCTGACTTTTAAAAAATGAGGCAGAAAATGATTTACTATTTACTACTTACTATTTTCTATGCAAATGTGGCACTTATGAAAGCATTGTATTTTCATGCTGAATTGTTCTTTAGAGACCATTCCTCAAATGTTTGATCAAACAGGTGGCTTTCATTTGTGTAACATACATAAAACATATTGGGTCATACTGGAAGGATGATCTGCTGAAAAGTACATCACCTAGATTTATGCTTGAATGCTCAAAATTGTAATTTAATCACAAATAATTTATAGCCATCTTCTTATTTATTAGAAATGTTCATAACTTGTTATTAAAAACGGGGGTTTAAAACAAGATTCTTTATATTCCCCATATTTCATGCTCTCTTAAATGTTTGATGTAGATTTTTGGAGAATGGTGAATATAAAGGGAACTACTACGGTATGAGTCTGGATTCAGTGTGCAGGGTTATAGCGGAGAGCAAGGTGCGCCTACTGGATGTGAAGCCACATGTGAGTAAAAGATCATTCATGAATTGGTGGATGTGTACGTGTACGTGTCAAGAAGCATTGGATCAGGTATCCGTGCACAAGGGTGCTCAACAACAACTCCCACTTTTAATGGATTTTATTTCATATTGTTAAAGAAGCACACATGCAGAATATGGTACAGATGCCACAATTTGTGCCTCTCTACAGAAGCATGAGCGAAAGAGAGAAACAGGGATAAACAGCAAGTGAGCAAGAGCCAGGGAGTCCTATATTACATGTCATATTTGTTGACTTTGTAACACAGACTCAAGGGCAGGAATTATGTCATTCTGGATGGGGAGGTTCTGCCAGCTCCACTCCAGTTGGTACATTTCATTGTGGTCTGATTATTTTTCATCAGCTTGTAACATTTATAGAAACATTCTCACTGTATTAACGAACATACTATGACGACACATTTGAATTTATGCAGGGCTGATGCTGCTGGCCTTGTGCAGAATTTTGGAAATTGTCTAGTGTCTAATGTCATAGAAAATGGTTTGAAATTAAACAGTTACAATATAGCATGGACACATTCATACTAGACAATGAACAAATGACTGAACAAATGATTTTGGAAAAAATATGTTTCCCATATGTTGCCATTTTGCTCACTGTATGTCTTTTTTTCACATTTTTTTCTCCATTCTCTAACAGGCCATAGCAGACTTATACACCTCCGAGTTTAAACCCTATGTTGTATTTGTGAAGACCCCATCAATAGAGCGCTTGAGACTGAGCCGAAGAAATGCAAAAGTTCTGTCAAGTCAGAATGAACAAGCACCTACAAAAATATTTACGATAAGAGATATAATGATTGTAGTTTCCTGCCATCTCTGTTTGTTGTGCATTATGGTTGTCCTGTCTGATTGTCTGGTGTTGATCCTCATTAAAAAAGTTTTACATCTAAGAAATATATATATATACCTACTATGGAAGTCAATGGTGCCCATCAACATCAGGACAATCAACAGAAGAAAGAAACTCATACAGGTTTGTAACAAGTGGAGGGTGAGTAAATTATGACAGAATTTTCATTCTGGAAGTGAACTAATCCTTTAATTACATGAATTAAGAATTATAATCACATTCTTAATTCATGACCTTCCTGATGTTACACCAGTTCAGTACATAGCGAAGGTGGAAAAGGCTTGACCTGACCTATCATCTTGACCCTACTTCAGCTTTGGCATTTAATGCACCTATTTGGCAAGGGTCCCTTTTAAAAATCACTCCAGGGTGGGCTGCAGGTGTCCCCCTTGAGTTCTTCTTCTTACACTCCCAACTGTCTGGGGGTTGTTCAGGCTTGGGATAGAAGGTTTTCTGGTAACCCCACTGAGACCCATCTTTTGTCATGCTGTGAGCATGAGCACCTAAGTCTGCCCCAGGGTCTTGTAAAAGACTTGGGTCATCTCTCTCACACCTGTATATTGTTTTACAAACTACCAAGCTCTTGGGTGCAAATGTGTTGCTCATCTTTCCATATTAACCCAGGACACGTCCTGTATGACTGCACTGAGCACTGACCTTAACAAGACACATTTGGACATCTCTTGTTCTCATGATTTAGTGGAATGACTCGTCTTTACGGTCTTCTTTACTTTTCTTACTCCAATCCAAGCCAGGTCAGTCTGACGTATAATGTCACATCATTTTTATAATTCATAAACTGCAAAGTGAAATACCTTTTGAGGCAAAGAAAGACATTTATAGGCAAGATGTATTCTTTCAGACCATCTGCAGCTTTGGGTGATGTGTGTTTTCATTATTAAAAATAGTGGACAATATCATAGCTGAGGAAGAACATTTCTCACACTGACTGTTGACCTGAATTAATTTTATAGGAACTCTTAAATACACTGAATTGTATTTAAGAGTTCCTATTGCTCTTATGTACTCGTATGGCTATTTTTCTAAATGGTTCAAAATCACTATATATGTAAAGAATGTCAGTTAAAGCTTAAACAATTTCTTTTCTAGGCTGACCAAAACAAGGAAAACACTCCAAAGCACTGTATCCCACCTAAATGAACCATCTGTAGGCAGTAGAACCTATTTCTTCTGGCATGCCGTTTGCGAATGTCAGTCATGGTGGGAGAAAAAAAAAAGTACTGCCATTATTTTGCCTTAATGATCCATATAGTGTACCATATAGTAGGCTAGACAAACAGGGAACAAACTCTTCTTTCTTCTGATTCATTGGAGAGCACATTCGTTGTATATCGGGTCGTACACTGTTACAAAAAAAAAAAAAAGTTACATTTACAGAATTTACAAAAATTAGGTAGAAAAATTTTCGCTTTTACAGACTAACCTTAAAGGGGTCATAGGATGCCCATTTTCCACAAGTTGATACGATTCTTTAGGGTCTTAATGAAAAGTCTGTAACATAGTTTGGTTCAAATTTCTCAATGGTAGTGTAAAAAAAACTTTCCTTTAAATGGTAATGAGCTCTGCTGACCCCGCCCCTCTCTTCCGAGCTGCTCTCAGAGAGACTGGTTACTTTAGCCGCATTCATCGTGAAACTTGCTAATTAGCACATTATTAGGAAAGGCGATTTGCAAAGATTCATTACAAAACATTATACTCACTTCTTCTGTAGATGAGGCTGGATCATTAATGATTCGCGCGAACATAGACGCATTTATGTAGAACGGGGGCGCATTCCCTTCAGAAACAATGTAATCCATTGCGAGTTCAGCGGCTCAGATCTCGGTAGTAAATGACGACTGCTATGCTCATTATTACATCCAACAACAGAAC
>NW_015536505.1:700242-715399 GCF_001515605.1 Sinocyclocheilus anshuiensis | reverse complement strand
TGTGTGACGTCACACAGACAGGCATCTGAGATCGGCTCGATTTGAGAAAGGGGAAAACATTTAACCAGATTAAAAAAAAAACACTGGGTGGATTTTTATCATTATAGGGTGGTTGTGTACACACACTGCCAACACACATTTCAGTTCAAACAACTTGTAAATGTGCATGTAGCATCCTATGACCCCTTTAAATTTACAGTAAAAAAAAAAAACATTTCATTAACCAAAATAATGTTATTTCATGTTAATATTTTTACCTTCATAATATGTGGATAACCACCTTTAAAACACAACAACCAACATTAGTTTAACTACATAAAACCCTAATGTAAACCCTAACGTACATAACTTGAAACCGTTATTTCAATGAAAAACTATCCAATGTGAGGTGTCATAGAGAATTCTGGGAACATCAATTTTTTTTTTCTATTTTTTCCAGAGTAGAATTTTTACACACTTTTACTGTTAAAATTACTATATTTTAAAAAATCCCATACATCCAATCCGATTAATTTCTGTGGGGAAACACTGTTCTAGAACTCAGACAAGCAGAGTGATACAAACAGTAAATCATTCAGTTATAATGGTACATTAATATCATTATTAAATTCCCACTTGTAAACACATTCACAACTTTGTAAAACTCATAAATTAATTTGTATGTTGCTTAGCCAGTCAAATTTGAGGAATGAACTAACTGTTGTATATTGAACAGTGCAGTAATATTATTCTCATGCATTGCCCTTTTATTCATTTTTTGACAGGAGGAGGATTTTCAGGATATGATTACCAGTGCCCAAGCCATGGAGAATAAATACGGCCACTCGTTTGAGAACGTGATCATCAATGACGACCTGGCCATGGCATTCACTGAGCTGAGAGTCGAACTCGCAAAGATAGAAACAGAGACTCACTGGATCCCAAATACATGGGCTCATGTCTGAAAAGCAATTCATGTTAACTGAACCACTCAGACACATCATAACTTTTGACTATGTTTTGGAGATTTTCTGCATATAAAAAAGGCACACCATATTATTGTAATTATACGCTTATAAGCAGTGTGTGCTGGAAGGTCATGAATCAGCTCCATTCATAACCGCCAAACTCATGACACTGCACTGAAGTTGAAATAGTTTTGTTTATGTTGAGAAACAAGTAATTGTAAAGAATTTTTATCTCCCCCTAATTCCTACATAATGATATATATTATGTTGTTTTACTAGATGATTTCTATACAGATATTCCTTTGTGCACTGTTGTGGTTCATGTTTTGACATTAATCACTTACAGACATGGATTTTCCATTGAAAAGATGTGTTCTCAATTTGGTTTAAGTGAGGTGGAGTACTACAGTTTCTCTTTTTTTCATAATTTGTGACTAAAAGATTGAAATCTGGATTAGACCTCTGAAACACATCCAGGTAGCTCTATGTACCGAACAGTTCCAATCCAAGTTTAGATTTGTTCCTGACATTGAACTCAGGGCTTTACAATGATTTAAATGCTTTAGTGTTCTTGAAGAATATTAACATTTGCAGGTATACGAGGTGATCCATGAGTCAACCTCCAAAGCACATCCAAAGCACCTCAACTGTGTTTTAAGGTTTTAAACTAGCACAGAGCGACTCCCATGGCAACTTGAAAAGTTGAGCTGACATAGAATGTTAAGAGGAAGACACTTGCTCAAGGTCACTTTAGTTGTTTCTACAGAAGCCAGAAGAGGAAGTGGAGTTTATTTTCACCAGCACTCAGTAAATTAAAGTGGACAATTAAACAGGCAAGTGACTAGAATGCAGATCTTATGAGCCACCAGCTGCTTTATTGTGCATCTCATCCTCATGGCCCATACCAGGGGCCAGTTGCATAACTTAGCCTCTATGTTAAGACAGTGACTTAAGAACTTGTCGGACCCACTAGCAGTTAGCCAAAGGGTAATCAGTCTTGTTTTCTGGATTCAATTTAAACCAGTCTACATTTTTATGCAACCAAATTTTTACAAAATTATGACCAGTCTTAAAAAAAATTTGATTAGTAACTTGTAAGACTAGTCTAAACCTTTAATGCAACTGACCTCTGAAACACATCCAGGTAGCTCTATGTACCGAACAGTTCCAATCCAAGTTTAGATTTGTTCCTGACATTGAACTCAGGGCTTTACAATGATTTAAATGCTTTAGTGTTCTTGAAGAATATTAACATTTGCAGGTATACGAGGTGATCCATGAGTCAACCTCCAAAGCACATCCAAAGCACCTCAACTGTGTTTTAAGGTTTTAAACTAGCACAGAGCGACTCCCATGGCAACTTGAAAAGTTGAGCTGACATAGAATGTTAAGAGGAAGACACTTGCTCAAGGTCACTTTAGTTGTTTCTACAGAAGCCAGAAGAGGAAGTGGAGTTTATTTTCACCAGCACTCAGTAAATTAAAGTGGACAATTAAACAGGCAAGTGACTAGAATGCAGATCTTATGAGCCACCAGCTGCTTTATTGTGCATCTCATCCTCATGGCCCATACCAGGGGCCAGTTGCATAACTTAGCCTCTATGTTAAGACAGTGACTTAAGAACTTGTCGGACCCACTAGCAGTTAGCCAAAGGGTAATCAGTCTTGTTTTCTGGATTCAATTTAAACCAGTCTACATTTTTATGCAACCAAATTTTTACAAAATTATGACCAGTCTTAAAAAAAAGTTTGATTAGTAACTTGTAAGACTAGTCTAAACCTTTAATGCAACTGGCCCCAGTTCTTGCTGTGAGATGTTAGTCTACTCTTCTACCAAGACACTTGCACGTTCTTGAACACATCTGGGGGACACGTGGTTACATGCGGTTTGCCACGGCATGGATGATCAGCTGTCCTTCCTGTCTCCCAGTAGCACTATCTTGGGTGTCTTACATTAACAACATTGCAGTTTATTGCTCTGGCCACATATGCAGTCCTCATGCCTCCCTGCAGCAGGACTATGGAATGTTCACACAGGTGACCCTGGGCATCTTTCTCCTGGTGTTTTTCAGAGTCAGTTGAAAGGTCTTCTTAACGTCCTAAGCTATTATAATTGTGAACAGCAATCTGTAAACTGTTAGTGTCTTAACGACTGTTCCACAGGCACTTGTGCAATAATTGTTTATGCTTCATTGAACAAGCAGGAAAACATTGTTTAAAGCTGATTTGGATTTGACAAAATTATATTTACTGTATATGATTACGATTACTCTTATGTATGATACATGATTATTCCTAATCTCCGCAGTCTTTTGAAATGTTTTCTTTTTTTTTTTTGGAATATGGTGTAATATGGTGAATATATATTTCCTGTTTATTGAGGGGGAAGTACCTGTTTTGGTATAGAAAATGTTGTTGTTGTTGTTTTAGTTCCTTCATATTACAATTTTAATATTATTTAGGTTTTTTATTCTGTTAAAACCTTTTTAAAATATTGTGGAGATAGTTAAGACTAATCAAATATCATAAAATATATTAATCATAAATATTATCATCATCAGGCAAACACTTGATAAGCAATTTTTTGTTGTTTTTATTTTTCTGTTGCCTATATCTTTCAGTACCATGGGATTGGTTGGCACAAGTGTGCAATCTAACTTTAGTGGTTAAGTAAAAATAAATAAATAATGCCTTAGTATCTATCTATCTATCTATCTATCTATCTATCTAATCTTTTATTTAACAATCCACCTGCTGAGCTTTCAAATTCAGGGATCACTTTTGTAGTACTGAAATTACATCCAGCCTTTAAAGCGGAGAGTACTGTCATTTTCCACTCAAAGTTTCCATATATCTGCAGTGAATGTGAAATGAGTTTATTAGTCAGTCATGGCTCATCCAAATGTCAATCAGTTCAGTCTTTTTTATGTAACTGATTTATAATGACTGGAAAGAGGCCAGTGTAGAAAGAGAAATCTTGTCTGGTTTTGTGTGGAGGAGCTAGATGGGTAGACAGTCCAGGCTTTGTGGCTTTATGAGAGGTCAGGTTCCTTCATGGGCTCACGTCATCGCTATTAAAGGGCTATCTGAACGGCAAGTGTGTTAAAAAGACCAGGATACTTCATGGGTGCACATGCACACAATGAAAATGCCAACAAAAATATGGCGAGCCCAGTAGAGCTGTGGACAAGAGTTTAAAATAACTGATTAAGTTACATTTTTTACCATAATTCATGGTGAACAAGAGATTTGTGCTTTCCTGATTATCACAAAATACAGCAGCAGAAACAATATAAGAACTGTTAATGAAACTACATAAAACAAAGCACACTTTATCCCTAATGTCAAAACTCTCCCAAAACTATAGTCAGGCATTAGCCATAATTAAATTCAGGCCTGCCTCTCAGCAACAGAACGACCATTTGTGTTCAAGTCAACTACTTCATGTTTACCAAATCTAATCATGCAGGGATGAAGTTATTTGATGGGGGCTGTTTCAAACATAGTTTTTATGCACACAAACTCACAATGAGTGCTGAAGTGCAGAAGGCTAAAGAAGTGCACTCTAAACAGTCTCTAGAGGGCCACACCTTTCTCTGGACATGCAGCACAGAGGTTGGTACACCTTACTGCCAAACCTCAGATATGCAGAGGCACAGCTACTGAAACCCTGTTTTATGAAGACTGTTTCATGTAAATCTTGCGATCTCACACTGCACAGAAAAAAAGGTAGAAAAGCTGTCACTGGGGCAGTACAGTTTCAATCTGTGTTGGCTCGAGCCACTAACTGTTTCAGACGGTTCAGATCGATTTGAAAAAGAACCAGTTCTAAGTAACAATTCGCAAACAAGACAACACTCTGGATCATTTGCCTGAGGCTATCAAAGGTAATAAATGTTGTAATTAATGTTCGGTTTCTTTCACAGACTTATCATTTCGCTTCATAAGACCTTAGTATTTGTCAGGAGACATGGGTATTAAAATTGTGTTGACTGTTTATGCTTTATTTTACTCTCAAACTGATGGTAGCTGTGGATTGTGAATCAGCAAGAACCATTCAGCTAAAAATATTTGTTTACTCTTCTGCTGAAGAAAAAGGTCACCTACAACTTGGATAGGCTGAATGTGAATAAATTAACTGTAATTTTTTATTTTTGGGTGAACTATTCCTTTAGGTTTCATTAACCTTTTCATGCATGAATTATGGAAAACATTATCTAGATGTTTTTATGATTCTTTTTATTACTTTAATATGATGCTAAAATTGAAATCCATTTTCATTTTTACAAAATTCTGTTTTATTTAAAAATTATTTAACTGTCCACGTATGTGGACACCATGCAACAAAAGCGTAAAATGGGACATAAAACCACAGCTGACAATATAGAATATTGTGTGTTTTTTAATGGCATGTTATGCTATTTATATCAGCTCAGTTATTAAAAACAATAATATTACAATATAATAACAATGAAACACATATTGTAGGAACAATAACAGTAGTTATATATGCTGAAACCTATTAGCAATATGGGCAAATCATGGAAAACATTCACTGCTGATTGTAACAACTTATGCTGTCACTGTCACTTCCACTGTCCTCTGGGATATTCTCTTTTATTCTGCACTGACTCCTTGACCTATGCTGTCCCTGTTTGGAAGGCAAAATGCAAATTTGTCTCCATATGTATGTGTAAAGTTGCCAATTAATGCTGTAATATGTCATTTCAAATGGTTATTTATGTTGATATATTTGTTAAATGTCTGTTATTACAATATAAGACAAGTCATAACATCTTTGAAAAAATAGAATAGATATACTAGCAGGTTACAGAAATCAGACTTTATGCAATCTGACTCCACTGTTGCATGACGTTGGTTTTTGGTGAATAAAAACTACATTTTACTTTAAATTTTAGTTTATAAAATACTTATTATTAATATTAATATTAATATTATTAGAATGCAAGATAGTAGCCATTAATACAATATTGCTGTCAATCTACTGACAGTGCCCTCAAGTGGTTTGGAGAAAATTACCATCATAAATGAACCCTAAATTGAGTTAAATTAACTGTCCACAAATGTGGACACCATGCATGAAAGGGTTAATATACTTTTTGTTGCTAAAATGTTTGTGTTCCACTACTGGTTTAAAATGACACAAGGGTGAGTAAATGATGACAGAATGTTCATTTTTGAATGAATTGTCCCTGCAACAGTATTCAAAACAATATACTACTACACCATTATTATTCTCAACTTTTTTTACCCCAAGGCCCCCCATTGCCGCCCACAAATATTTGAAGGGCCCCATGGCCTTCTCAGGTGTTGGTGATTTACTCGAAAAGTAAATATAGTTGTTGTTTTTTTTAAAACTACAAATTTTCTACAAATCACACTTTTTAAATTAGGCTTCCTTATCAAGATTGATTGATTTATTATTTTTTTTTCTTTTGAGTCTCCAGAGGGCCAACACCTTTCTCTGGACAGAGGTTGTGCACCTTCCTGCCAAACCTCAGATACTTATGGCACTTTTCCACTGCATGGTACGGCACGGTACGGCTCGTACCGTTACCAAAACGTGACGTGTAAACTCTGCTGATCACGGATTGGCCGGAGAGAATCGTCACTACCTGCGTCACTGAACTTCCGACACAAACACAAAAGAACCGCTAGAACACACAATTTGAATGTTTTTATGTTATTAAAACAATTACAGTAGTTTTTAAATGTTTTTATAGTACCAATAAATCCATAAAATAATAGAAAGCAGAATTGTTTAGTTCAACAGTCCACAGATCCAATTCCCAAAAAAAGGCTCCAGAAACAGGCCACTTTTGTACCAGCAAAATGTTTTATTTAGTCTTTCATAAAGTTGTCCCACTGTACCACATCTGTGTTGGCTCAATGCAAAAAGGGCTTTGCAATTTTGCATGCTAGAGCTAGTAGTCTTTTAGCAGCCTGTTCTCTCTTTCCAAGTATGGATTAGTTAAACACCACCACTCTTCCCTGACCTTAGAAATGTTTCAATATTTGTTTATCGAGGCTGATAAGAGCATCACTCTAGTGCACTACACAGGTGTACATCTAGGTATTCAGTAAGCTGCTCACCCTTTTTTTTCCAGTGGCATGATTATGTTGGCTAGGAAAGTGAAGAATTCCCCACAAACATGTACTGTTTAACCAAGCACGCATAGACTTCTGTCTCTTGCCGCCAAATGGCGAACTAAAGCGTGTAATCATTCTGACAGCTGGACAGTTTCAATTAAGCGTTATTTATGGAGACTTAAGGAATACAAGACACACACTTTAGTAGCAGAGGGTTTCAAAACATATTGAAAGCCAATCATAACAGATTCAGGCAGAATGGGCCATTCTTACAGCTGACTGGAGCACATGAGATTGATTAGTTAATGAACCACCATACACTGGGTATATCTGACTTCACCATCATGGTAAGCAATTCTATGATCAATATGGATCAAGATGGATAAAACAGACCACCTCTTAGAACTAAATATCTTTGGGATGGAAATATGCCACAGATATTTCAATTTGATGAGAACTTCACTTAAACTTGAATCACCAAACTCTGACAAACTGTGCTTGGGTCATAACCATAACCGTCAAACCACCATCCTGTGTGATTCATTGTGTCCATTAATTTAAAAACACAAATGCTCATTTTGGTATTTTACCCACTGCTAGTAAATGAAAGAGCTTGCGGTTGTTTTGTTGGGCTCCACCTTCGTGAGCACGCGACCCTGAAACCAGCAAGAGTACATGTTCCCACTGGGAAGGCTGTCTGTCTAACTGACAGCTCTCATTCATTCAATGTAAAATCTTCCAGAGACAAAGCTTTGCCTTTAGCAAAACTCCAGACTGGTGAAAAACATTGAAATGCACCTTGGATCTTCACTTTATGTAATTACTCACATTTCCAGACAATTGAGAAGACAGTGGAGGCTGGATCTGCTTCAAAACACCAAAGCTGTATCCAAATCCTTGCATGATCTGGGTGCTGTAGAACTTACACTGACCAAAAGGCCACAACACAAAGTATAATTTGCATAAGTAGTTACAAGGAGCAACTTCATACCTAGCAGAAGCTTAAGGTTGTCCACCATTTTTTCTCATCTTTAAAATTTGAAGGGCTTTTGTGCCCTTATGGAATAGCAGAGTGTCCACTGGTTTTACCCTTTCCATCAAATGCAGTAGCTTATCTGGATATTGTTCCCCTACTGCACAGACATCGCACTCATTATATATAATGCTTCTTGCATACTGTATGGCAGGGAATATGTACACATATTCAGACGAAGGGCTAGACGTACCTATTGACCCTCCTGTTATTTCATAATACAATACTGAAACTCCTTTTACTCCAATATATGAAAACCAAAGCTCTTGTTTTTCCATAGGATGTGATTTACAACAATGTCCAATCACTTCTTGTTAGTGTAGAACCTTTGGATAGCATTTGAGCAGAACTGAGGGCGTGTGGGTTTAATGGACTATGACCAGAGAGCACATAAAGAGCCAAAGAAACCTCCTGTTTACCTCTAACCAAATTATTCACTTGGCCATTCAGGTTGGTTCTGGGATTACAACAATGCTATTTCCTCAAAACATGCAAAAAAAAAATTATTCATTCTTCATTAATTTCCATATATGAATTTCTGGGGCAAAATTCTATATGAGCAAGTTTAATGTCTTGAAAATGAAATCAATGAGAAAGGCCTCTTTAATCTTTTTCCCATTGTGCGTGCAACCAAAACACTCCCATGAGTCACTTCTCCATATTTTACATGGCAGAAATATGAATGTAATGAATGTTTTTGTAAAATATCCACAAAGAGTTCAATGTACTGCAATTGTAACCAGCCTCTACTTAAGGTCAACAATTCATATGGATTCAGTTTGGCATAAAAAAGCTTTGAGTAGCACCTATTTGCCAATAAAAACACTCCTTTATGTGGCTGTTGTAATACAGTGGCCAAGTGAGACAAGACTCCAAAAGCAGGACGCGTCCTCTCTGGAGTGTTAGAACATGCCTGTAATAGTTCCTGAAGATACAAATAGACATTGTAAGCAGGTATGCGAGCAGAGGTGTTGCTACTTTGTGGCCTTGGCAGAATCAAATTTTTTTTTGCCAAAAACATCAGTTCAGAAAAGAACGTGAGACCACATCCGTCTCAAACAGCTACGTTATGTTGTGTCAGGCGATTACGTTTTACAGCATGCAGTATTCCACACAAAATCAGCAGGTTCTCTGAGAAGGTGTGACCATGGGACCATGACTTCAGCGCCGTTGATTGTAGGAACTCCCATCGTGGTGATTTACGGATGTTTATTTTCCTCCACAATGAGAGGCTGTGAGAGAGGTAGCAGCCATCTGGAGTGGTCCTCGGATGGGTATTAATTCAATCTGCCCTGTTAACGAAATGTTATGGCTTTAACTCATGCATCAGAGGCTCAGCCATGCATGTTCCAGTGTTCTGACTGAGAGGCAAAGTCATCTGTCCAATGAAAACTTACACAGAGGTGTATGTATCTGCGTCTTGTCTTACCTTGTACATCTTCTTTATGAATGCTTTCAGAAATTCACTACGTGTCTCATGGCACAACATATCAAAGATTTTTCACCATCTGTCTCAAACTATTTATAGGTGTAGCTACGGTTAAGAATTGGTTATATCAGAGAATATCAGTCTGAGCAAAAAGTCAAACATAATTTCTCCATTTAATCATGTTATTGGCTCAGCCATTTATAGACTCAGAGTTAAAAGTCTGTTAAATACAGTATATGAAAGCTGATCAGACTTGGCCATTATATAACTAAAGCCAGAAGAGTGGCATTTTGGAAGAATATTTTGGATTGCAAGTTCTTTCAACTAGAAAAATAACTTACAAGATTCCTACACATGCAGCCAAATTTTGTTATTCCACGGTGATGGGAGATTCATTTGCCATTGCAAAATATCCTAATTTGTGTGTATGGTCTTTCTTTTTGGATGGCCTTTTTGGAGGATTATGCGTTGGGTTGTTTGTCTTGGTTCGTTTTAGAATATCGGGAGTGTTCTTAAGTCTTTCAAAACCTGAAAAAATGAAGATGATAATTAACCCATTTAGGCCCATGGGCAATTAAAGTTGCGAAAGGCTCTACCAGACTTTTTACTGTTTGTAAAATATTTCTATGGAAGTTAAAGGGGTGATATGATGCTATTTTAAAGATCATTATTTTGTGTATTCACATTTGGGCGGCATTATGCTAATACTTCCACATAGTGACGTAGACATGTGGGGGCGTGTTAGAACGAGCCATTTTAGGTAGGCGTGGTTGACTCTTAACTTTTATAAAGAATATCTCTTTGGATTTGAGACTTTAGTCTTTGCAACTTTACAGATCTTCTTTATGCACCAAAAGCTTGTAACAAGAGAAAGGAAAACTTGAAATCGCATCATATGACCCCTTTAATATATAAAGCCTAATGTTGTTTGAAAAATATGCAGCATTCTATAAAGTATTTTGGGGAATACGGGTATTAATGGGTTAAATATTCTGTAGGTTTATTAATATAACTGAACAAGCTCTAATATCTCACTAATATGTCAATAATTTAACCAACAGAAAAAAAGACTGTTAATACACCCTTCAGTTACCGTCTTTTAGATGATGTTCACCACATGGCCCTCTACCATGCAATGAGGTGCCAGCTGCCTCACACATGGGCCAAAAGCAGTTCGGCACCACAAGTCACTATAGCATTGGAGAATTATGCCGTCATCATCCTCATCATCTTCACAACGAACTTATTATCATCCCAACACCTCATTATGCTCCATTTGGGCTCAACCATACTCTCAACAGGGAGTCATAAATAAAGATGATTACAATAATGAGAGCCGTAATTGCAGGTGCAGTTTCCTCCATGTCATTAGCAAAGCTCCATGTTCAACACTGACCCATGATGAGTCTAATGAGAAATGTGAAATAACAAAAGTTTTTGGAGGCTCACTTCTCCCCTGGATCATATAGTCAATTGACCGTGAAAGACATAAAATTGCCCATTGCTTGTCTACGGAAACCAGCATGATGCTAAGTAAGAAGAGGTTACTGTGCTACAAGGGGATTTCGTCTTGAAGCTGAGACATGGAGTTAAGAGCGAGCAGAAAAACATAAAATTGTCCAAGAAAAAAGTTGGAATGGGGGTAGCGAGTCTGTGGCTGTCAGTGTAGATTGCAGACCCTCGTAACAGAGACATATGAAGCTTTGCTTGCAAAAGCAATGCGGTACCTTTGAAAAGCCCAGAAACAGAGGAAAGTCTTGACACATCCGCATGGCTCTCGAAATAACACATTCGTACTGAATTATCAATGACTGCTTAACTAGCAAACATGACCCAACTCATTAGGGATGTGAAACAAGATGTAGCCTATGAGATGAAGAAACCATGCGGCGCATTGTACACTCACAACTCTGTGGAAAATCATGTGGCAGGCACACAGTATTTGGACCAGAGGACTGGGTTCGGATGAACATATGGGAGCTATTTGTTGAGTTAAAGATGCATTAGTACGAAAATGTGATTAATGGCAAAGTCATAATTATATGATATAACTACAGTGTTCAAACACCCAGGGACTTTTGGGAGTGTACGTGACATAGACCAACACATTCACAAAGCAATTCATCAAGGGAAAGGCATGCTGGGCATTGGCTCCTCAGCCAGGCTTATTTTTATTAAAGAAGGCTGAAGAATTGGATGTGTAATCGGTTGATAGAAGCAGACTGAATAGGTGTGCAGCTTCCACTGCTTTGCGAAACTTGATATGCAATATTTGTACTACAATAAATGCAATCAAAACATGTATTCTCATCTCCTCCCTCTTATTTCAGAAATCAGTTGGAAAATGACAATTGAAAAATTTTGCTTTTTACATGATTTTTTTTTACATAACTTTTTTACAAAAGTTTACATTTATGTCATGTGGAGTATCCCTCAAGTAACTTAACCTTAAATAAATACACATCTTAAATATTAATTTTAAGAATATTTTATATAAATTCTTCAATGTACATCATGAGTTATTATATTCATAAATATCATTACATTGTTTGAGGAGTTGCACTGTATGAAATTTTACAACCTGAACAAACCGTGACTTCTCATAAAAAGGTCTGATAATTTAAGAAACACAGTCATGAGGGTCTGTGAAAATAATCTCTATGATATAATTTTTTTTTCTCTCTCTTGCATGTTTCAGCATGTTGGTTGCACCACATGACACATGACAAAAGTTTTTCATTTATTTATAGTACTTTAACAAAACTGCTGACTTTATACACCTAAAAAACATCAAAACAGACAATAAAATGGAAAAACATCAGCACAGGTTGAGTAGTCATTACATCTCTAATGGATTTTTGATTAAAATAATAGATTTGGACAAAAAAGGAGTTGTGATCCTACTGTTTATACAGTATTATGTTTTAATAAGATAATTTTTATTTATGTTTTAATAAGAGCTATTGCTCTGTAGCTCTTGTGTGCTGTCATTTAAATGTAAGTTAGAGTCCTTTTTTAAGCGCAGTGTCCAAAACCTGTAAGGGTTAAAGAGAGCCCTTAAAGAGAGCCACCTGCAGAAGAGCAGACACAATTATACCTGTCCCAGTTATTGCCCTTGCCCTCAATACATTTTAGGTGCTCTCAAATGAGTTAAAATAACAATTTTCAACATAACTCCTGTGCAAGAGTATGCACCTCGTGGAGCTTCGCATATAACAAGTTCCCTAAATTTATCACCTCGATGCCTTATGAATCTTGAAGATCCACAGTTATGCACTATTTAGCAGCACCTTGGGTGCATTAAATGATAACTGTATAATGCTATAAAAACCATAGATTTCAGAAAAAAAAATTATACTCTCCTCCTACATGTAAAGAAATCGCATTACCAAAAAAGAGTTTTCATCGACTTGTAGAATATTAAACTACCTGGTGCATCTCTTTATTGGACCATTCCCCATCTAGCTAATGGGCAAAACAGCAAGTGAGAAGTCGCTAACATTGGTATGTCATCATACTCAATTTACTGTACTCTGTGGATATAATTCCACCTTGGAAGATTTATTAGCAAAGAAAAACACATGATGCAAATAGACTCTACTGGGATTTAACATTTTGTTAGACACAGAGATATGTTGATTAGAGAATGTTTAAAGAATTATGAGCAGACAGTGTTAAGGTGGCTGGACGCATATTGAAATGAAATTAGGCTACATCAGGCGGCCTGCAAAAAACAATGCATTGTTTACAGTCTGGTTTAAATAAAGTGGTATTACAGCTTTTAGTTCATAATATTTTACCTGCCAACAAAATGTGTATTCAGCTCAAGGAGCTAATCTGACTTCTGACTTCTCTTTGTCTTAAAGTCAGCATGAAATGGCATTCTACTTCCGTAAGGGTAGGATTGATTTTATTGATTGAATCTTAGATGTGAACATACCAAACAAGAATGAAGTCAGACCTAAAGTTCATCCTCTAAAGCATCTCAAACCATTATTTTCAATTTATTACCAAACGTTTTTTATCAGCCGAATCCCATTTAAAATATTTACTTGAAGTACCCCCTGAGAGGTTAATATTTCAATAATTTAATGACACATGTTCATGGTTCTCTGATGTCGGTTAAGCCATGACATGCAAGTTTTAGATAAAATATTTAATCTTTTTTTTTGAGTGTGTGTTTTTACTTTGACTTGGACTTTAAAGTGGATTTAAACCTCTTTTTAGTTGTGATAGTGTCTCTGTCCCAAGCAACCATAGGCGGAGCGTGTGTAAGGCTCAGCCTTCCCCTGGCCACGGGACTTGGGGCATAAATGCCACTAAATTGGACAAAAATGCCCCCGCACCAACAAATTAAATCTATCACGTCTGTTGCTAACAAAGTGAACATGAATAGACAGTGTCGATTGCGGCATTAAATTATGATCTGCTCATGTTGCACCATATTTCATTTTAGGCGTTTTTACAGTGTTGCACATTTCTGTTGAGCTTAGGAATGCAATGGCCAATCAGAGGCGTTCAGATGAGTCATCGTTGAAACAGATCAGTTTTGTTGAATGCACGCACGTTCACTGACTGAATTCTGCACTCTTGCGAATTCTCTCATCATAAACAACAAAGAGCAGATGTACATACAATGTAAGTAAGAGATTCATTTCACAGTGTATACAGCTTCAGTGATTATAACGATAGTTTTTTTTTTGAGAATGCTTAAACTCGCGATAGATCAATGTTAGTGATAATGTCACTTTCTATATATAATTTATTCGCTGTTTAAATAACCGTGGAAAGGAAACGTTATATAATTATCAATTATACAACTTTTTTATTCAATTGTAATCACGTTAAATACAAATTCATTCCCATTAAACATTTTTTTAGCCTACATGGCACCCATGTCTGGTTCTTGCCTAAAAAGACGGATTTATGATGTTTAAACAGGGCCGCTGCTGGCCAAATGGGTGCCCTAAGCAGACTAGCATTGTTGTGCCCCCTCCTTCAAAAAAAACAAAAAAACACCCTACTATAAAGGGTCAAAATAGAACTTTAATAAAATATAAAAGTAAATAAATAAATAGTAATTACATTGGATTATTTATAAATTATAATTGTAGCTCTAGAGTCTAGACAGTTACCTATGGCTATAATTTTATTAATACCGTTGTCTGATTGATTTTATAGTCTGAACCATTCAGAAATCACACAAAATAAAATTAAGCAGTTTTACTACGATAAAACCATGGTTAATTTTGGTAAGGGTTGTGATGTCCACATGTTTTTGTTGAAGAAATTAAGTGGATATTTGAATTAAATGTTTGGTCGGTAAGTGTAACAACAGTAATTATCAGGCCTTTGGTGCCTTTTGCAGGCATTTGTAATAATGCAAATTGTTTATTTTGTATTACATTATGTATTTAACAGTGTTATTCAATGAAACCATATGATTATTATTAATTAACCAATCATTGTTGCCTCATTGTTTTTATATAATACATTTGATTTTAAGTCATGAAAACTAGAATATAGTGACATGACATGTGGCCAAGTATGGTGACCCATACTTGGAATTAGTGCTCTGCATTTATCCCATCCAAAGTGCACACACACAGCAGTGAACACACACCGTGAACACACACCT
>NW_015536505.1:672330-700023 GCF_001515605.1 Sinocyclocheilus anshuiensis | reverse complement strand
AATTTACACTGTTATACAAGCTGTACACTCACTACTTTACATTGTAGCAAAGTGTCATTTCTCCAGTGTTGTCACATGAAAAGATATAATAAAATATTTACAAAAATCTGAGGGGTGTACTCAATTCTGTGAGATACTGTATATATATATATATGTATATATATAGATAGATAGATTGATAGATTTTTATTTATGTATATGTATATGTTATTATTAATATAGAACTAAAGTGGTTGTTTTTTTTTTTTTCTTTTTGAGCAACTGGGATGGTGCCCCCCTGGGAGTTGGTGCCTTACACAAACTGCGCATATAGGGAGCAGCGGTACTGTGTTTCACCTTACCCTGGAGTTGGTTCACCCTTCGCTTATGCAAAGCAACCCATGTTTTAACTCTAAATATACAAATGAAGACTATTGTAAATTGTACTGTAAAATAAAAAAAATGATATGATAAAATTAGTATTTTACACTACAAGTTACAACACTAATATTTCTGCCGTAAATTCTTCACTTTCAAACATTCAAACTCTTGATATTTTATTTTGGCAAACTACTGGAGAAATGCTGATAAAAATGTTGGGAATTATATGAATGTGAAAAGAAAGCAAAGCTCACACTGCATTCCCAAATGCACTCTGAGATAATGCACCGGATCATAAGCTGCTTGCATGTGTGCTGAACATAGTGCTGCATTTCACTGAAACAAGCATTGCATCAACAATACAGTTATTTAACTGAACCACAGCGTTTGACTGATAATCACACTCATCATTATCTCGTAGTTCAATTTTTTTATCTTTCCATTCAATTCAATTCAAGTTTATTTGTATACCGCTTTTCACGATAACAACTTTTTCTAAAATTTTAGACATAAAAGGAAGATTTCAAATGGGTCTGTAATTTACCAGTTCACTAGGATCTAGTTGTGGTTTCTTAATAAGAGGCTTAATAACCGCCAGCTTGAATGGTTTTGGGACGTGACCTGAAGCCAACGACGAGTTAATAATATTGAGAAGCGGTTCTTCTGCTACAGGTAACAACTCTTTCAGTAATTTAGTGGGTACAGGATCTAACAGGCATGTTGTTGGTTTAGATGCAGTGATAAGTTTATTTAGCTCTTCCTGTCTTATAGTTGTAAAGCACTGCAGTTTATCTTTTTATAAGTTTATCAGTTTATATTTATTCAATATATTTAGTTATCAGCTTTTCATCAACTGATGAACCCCCAGGGTTTTGCGTTTGGGAAACCTGCCTTAACAGGACTACATTGCAAGGCTGTATAACTGCAACTGTCATTTTTACAGAGATTGTGTGAGAACAATACAGACATTTTTTTACTTGAACATGTTTAAAATCACAAAGTACATCTGTAAAACCCAAACTTACCTGACTTTCTTAGGCTTTAATTTGGTGGCTAAATTTAGCATTGGATCATTTATATCACAGTTAACATTAACGAATAATCCATGTGGCCTAGGTGACTTCAGCTGAAAGTCATTTTAGAGGCAGAGAAAGTTTTTACATTTTGCAGAAATATTATGAAGACAGTAAATGTTCTCTTTTAGAATAACGTGCAGGGTTAAGGGTCAGTTATGATTTGATATTGACTGTAAAATCCAGTGCTTTATACTTAATAGTGTCCAATGCCTACAGTCTCTTCACCCACCAAAAATGATCCTGTTACTAATAAGATCTTACAGTACGTTCCACATTCTGCCTTCTGTTCAGTTTTTCCAGCTATTGCCATGACTGCACCTTGGCATTCGGGCTGCGTTTTGTCTGACTAACTGTGCTCACCCTGTGATTGTGGTATGAATTAACATTTCATTTGGCACAAGTCATGGGGGGAATTCTTCAAAGGATTTATATTAGTGGAATGGCAAAGGTCTAATATTGTAGGGATATCAATTACTTAACAATTTTATGTGCGGTAAATGTACCCAGATGAGACTATCCTGTACAACAAAAAGTAATGTGCAATAACTATATGGTAAAAGGGGTGAAGAATCACTTAATACACCGAAGTACAGTATATCTTTAACATGACTGGTACCACAGCTTCATGTGCCAGTACCAATTTAATTCCAATTTTTATGTCGAAGCCAGTGACAAGGTAATCCGTACGTCTGGCTAGCAGCAGAAGGAAATGTGATCTGTCTTTGGCATAGTGCTTATTTAGATAAGACATGTGGAGTTGGTTATAGAGTCTGAGACAGAGTAACACTGCAGTAAAGCTCTTCAGACCATCAATGATAGCCAGCTCTGGCCGAGAGCCACTGCACGTGGATACTGTGACCTTACGGGTCCACAGTTGCCGCCTTAGAACAACAGCTGCTCAATCGAAGAAATAAATGTGATTGCTAAAGCAACATCTAGCCAAATAAATCGAGCAGCTATAAAAGAGCCTAACACAAATCACATGGGAACAGAATGTCCCATCAGCCAACTGTTTCAATTATACTGATGAGAAAAACGAGTGCATTATAATAGCGAGCCCATCAAACAGCATTAGTTGCAATTAATAAAACAACTGCTAGATATAACAGACCAAACTGGAAGAGTAGCTGTTTTTTCTCGTCACTTTCAACGTTTTTTTCCTTCTAGGATTATAAACTCAGGCCTGTAACAGCAACTATGCACACATTTCATGGGGCAGCGCCATGTACCGCAGTCGTCATGTTTTTTTCCAGCACATGCAATGCTGTATCTGTGACCAAAGTCTTAGAATCAACACAACAGATCGAGGGCGCTGAGACTGTTAACTGAATGACTCAAAAGGCTTGTGGTACAAGTGATACATTCGCTGACACTGTTTCTATTCAGATCATTCCATGGGAATACAAAACCCATTTTGTCATTTACAGACGTACCGTACATCTCTCTGGGCCGTGCTCATTTTATTGTTTGTTGCAGAGCATTTGTGGTTGTGCTGTTTGTGGTTTCTGATTTTCTCTAATTGGTACTATGTTGCAGTAATCTCAAGTTGCCCAGTACTTTTTCATTGGGGCCTGTGAAGAAACTGCAGCTGTTTTTGCAATGAATTTACAGCTTCATAACTACATATTCCCATTACATTACACAACATTACTTATAGTATTAAGTCAACAAATACAGTTATTAGAGCAAAAGGAAGTGCACATATAAAAGTACATTTTCTTGGAAATAAGCTGAGTGTAAGCATACTTCCTTTATGTGAAAAAGAGCAGAAAAAAAAACAAGTGGGAATTAACCTGTCTTTTATGTGGAAAGTTTTGTACGTTTGCAGCATTGTGCAACTTAAGTCAACAACTCGACCTTAACGTGTCCCTTCTTTTTGTTTTCCTAGGAGAAAAAAGTGGCTGCGTGTAGCTAGTATCAACAAATGTGGTAGCGAGGCTATCTCTGAGGGAAAGGAGTTAATGATGTGTGTTGCTGTGTTATGTGCCTGGGCTACTGAAGAGGAAAGTACTGTCTGCTTTAAGGTGTCATATGGGGATGCTCTTTGTGATTACAAAAGCTTGAACTAAAACACCCTTATATGGTATGTTCTCACTATGTGAGAACATCTGTGCTCAGGTCTGAGTGGGAAAAAAAGATTTCTCCATAACCATAATTACATGTAATTTCAAAATATATATATTTGCCATAAAAATGTTTTTATTCTGAGTTCAGTTTGAGGTGCCACTAAAGGCTAATGTGTTAAATGTATCAAATCTAGCTGCAAATCATCATAATTACTACGTACTAGTTTTCAGCAAGTTTTATATAGGCTAGAACAATAAAGAATAGTGTGTGTAAGTATATACAGACACACACACATATTTTTTTATTTGTTTGTTTGTAAATCTTCCAATTAACATTTTATATTTTGTAAGATTTAGCTCCCTGGATTAATTGTTTATGATTAATATATTCTCGTCAGATATTTCCATGTTCGTGTCCTGTCTTTCCTGTGAGTGAGTGAGTGAGTGAGTGAGTAAATAAATAGCTGCACATTATGCCATTACATTTATTTTTTCCCACAATTTTTACACTATGGGATCTGTTAAGATAGGTTTAATGAATTTATGTTTGCTTGAAGTTGTTGTTGTTGTTGTTGTTTTAGTAAAGGACACCACATAAAGTCTTTTCACCGTATTTTCTAACAAACAGCATTAAACAATAGATTAAAAGCGCCTGTTTTTGCTTCTCTGCTTTAAGCCCGACAGTCCTAGTTGATTACCGGTGCTGAGCTAAGCCTCAACGTTGGATAATTGTGCGTGCATCTATTAATCATTTAGAGTCTAATATCATCCCATATCAACGCACCTATACAATCTTATCCGTGAAAGCAGGTTACATTTGAGAACTCCACTGGAGATGATCCAGTCCCGCTTGCAGCCAGACACACAGTAGCTGAATGGACACGAGCCCGCCAGACTCATTGGGAACGACGAGATTCACGCTGTATTCATGTTCCGGGGTGCGAAACCCTCTAGTGTTGGGTTTATACAGTGCAGAGCCGCAGTTGCTGAGCGCAGTGCTGTTGAATATGAGCAGAGGGGATGGAAGACTGAAATTATAGTCGCTGTAGTTTAGCAACTAACAGGATAACTTTGTAAGTACTTTTACATTTTTAGGCAATTTGCTATAGTTGCGATTGTAATGTTGTTAGATGGTATTTAAGTAGACTATTTAAGTTTTCTTTTTTTTAAACTTAGTATTTAAATACTATTTAAATACTTTTCCCATTGGTCTTATTTATTTATTTATTGAATACATTGTATAATGTATAATCGGTGAATTATGTTGAATTAAAAGGATAACCATTTCAAATAACCCATTCGTTCACAGGGGCATTATTAAAGTATAAGGAAATTTCCTGGACAGAATTTGGAGCTACATTGTCATTTGGCACATGGCAGTTAATGAAAGCTGCGATGAACACGGCAGTCTTCAGTAAGTTTGATCAGCTGCGCTTTGAAGAGAGCGGACAGAATGTGGAGAGAACCAGCAGAAGCTATTTAGAGGTGATTGATGGACAACATTCAGATTTACTGACAAGCCACAAAGTGATAGGTGGCACTGAAGCTCTCAGACACAGGAGAAATGGGTATGTATGAGACAGACAAAATGACCGTGCATGAAACGGTCTAAATGTGACTGAATGTGATTCACTATTAGTTAATGTAGCGTAGCTACTTTCAATGGAGGCAGCCTTTTTTCCTATTCTACCTCCCCATATGTTTAAGTAAATATTCGGGAACAGTGTTGATTTATACTTTTCATATCGGAAGTATAAAAAAAATTTCACTGTTCCCTGTTGAAAAAAACAGCATATGCTGGTTTGGTTTGTTTTGAAGCATGGCAGCTGATTTGAGCTGGTTTAAGCTGGTCCTAAATTAGTCCTTAGGTCATGTGCTGGTCCTAAGCAACTAATTCCTGCTCAGAACCAGCTTAAACCAGCTCATGACCAACTAAAGACCAGCTCAAACCAGCTGCCATGCTTCAAAACATCCCTAACCAGCTTATGCTGTTTTTTTTCAACAGGGTTATCTCTGTTGTAAATGTAGTGTAACAAACCCGTTTTATTCAGCTGGCTAAAAATGAGAAGCAGAATGATGAAGATTATTGAATATTGGCAGTAAAGTGGTGGTTTGAATGTACATGGTTGTTTCTCCTTTAATTTATAGGAAAGCAGTATAGACTACTACATTACTGTATGTGAGATATGTCTTACTCTTAATTAAAGGATGCTGTCATGGGGAAATGACAGAGATGTGAACCTCAACCCCGTACAGTACAAGTAAATTCATTGGGTTATATATTTTGACCAGTCGGTACATCATATGTGTAAGGTAAAGATACAGCAGGAATGTTACACATACTTGGTCTACAGTGACATCTGCTGATTGTCTTGGTGCCGGATAGCCACATCTTCTAATTGGACGTCAACAATTTTCTTTCAACTAGTTTATTAATTTGAGCTGCAATGGTCTGCACTTTGTTTACAGTATCAGTGGCCTCTATTAACACTCATGTAAAATGTTTTGATTATGACAATACAATAATTTGTTTTTATATAGTGTGGTGAGTGGATGCTTTGTTGATGGTTTGTCAAAACTAAAGCCATGAAAAAGCAGTTGTATCTGCCATTAAAAGTCTTATTTGTCAGCTAGTTTTGCACAAAGGATTACAACGAATCCTTATAAAATCAGCAAAGTAACAGCTAGAGGGAAAAATAGATTTGTTAGGCGATAGCATCTGGCAGTAAAGATGACTAATGACATATATTCCATTAAAATTAACAATTATGCTTTAATTTATAATTAGTTGTATGCAACAAACATTGACATCTGCAAATCTGGAATATACAATTACAATTTTGCCTCTCTGTGTTGTTTTACTAATTACAACGTTGCCTCTCTGCGTTGTTTTACTTGATCAGTGGAGGGAAGGTGCGACACAAACGTCAGGCCCTGCAGGATATGGCTCGACCACTGAAGCAGTGGCTCTATAAGCACAGGGACAACCCTTACCCCACCAAGACTGAGAAGATACTGCTGGCTCTGGGCTCCCACATGACCCTTGTTCAGGTGAGGTCAGAACAAACACTGACACTGAAGGAGACTGATAATTTGATCAGATCAGGATGGGATGGTTTTAAGGGAATTCTGGGGTGGATTTGACACGTATATATTATGAAATAAAAACAGGGGTTTACAGCACTTAGAAGTATATATATGTGAAAAAAATCTGATCTTATTAGTTCTGTTAAAATATTTTTAACAAACAACATACACAGCAATGTACAATGGCATTTAAGCCACTGGTGTGTCACAACCCAAAAATGGGTAGCAGGTCTGTTCTGATATAAAACAATGCTGTCAATGTCCTGTCAAGCGTATGTCATTATAATAATTGTGCACATTGTTAGATTTAGCAGTTCATGTTTATATGAAGGATATTTGTGCTTAATTTTTTTATGATAAACAATTCTGGTATTATGATGGGTCATCCTAAAATGTTTAAAGTCAAATCTGGGTTTCAACAGTCAGTGGCATTAAAGGAAAAAGTGCATAAACATTAATTATCTTGCAGGAATGGCCATATTGGTGTTACATAATAATTTTCACGACCTGCGCCTTGTTTGGAGACCCAAATGTACACTGTAAAAAATGATTGTGATTTTAACAGTAAAAGACTGTAAAAATGCTACAGTAAAAACCTGTTAATTCATTAACAGTAAGTTTCCATATTTAGTGAATAAATGTAATTACATTTAACGTAATTTTACAGTAAAATACTGTTAAAAATACGGTTTTTAGAAGTGAAACAGAAAGTCATTGTATAATTTACAGTGAAAAACCATAAATTGACACTCCCAGAATTCCCTGCATGACACTTCATAGTTTGTTTTTGTTGTTGGAATAACATGTTTCTTCTTATTTTTTTTCTTATCAGTTGTGTACATTAGGGTTTAATCTTACATCTAATGTTGTTAAATTAATGTTTATTGCATTATTTCAGTATCATGTGTGTCACCATGATGGGGTTTAGTGTTAGTGTGAATGACACTGTGCACCTTCTATATATAAGTATTGCCCTCCTTAGCTCGTAGAAAAGCTGTTTATAATGAGCTTTGGTTCATCATGTGACTTTCTCATCACCACCAGTTTTTGGTGGTTATTAGTACATTACAATGGTTCAAAACAGATATTAGTACTTCAATGTGTTGGTTTATTAACATTACATCAGTTAATGAAATACGGTATTTTATTGTGAATTTAAGTCAAGTCTGTAAAACCTAAAATGTTGCTCCCATATTTTTTACAGTGAAGTTCTGGCAACCACAGCTGAAAATACCGGATTTTACCGTAAATGTCACAGATTTTTTTTTTACAGTGTATTAATCAGTTTCAGGCCATTTGTATTTTTGCAGTGTCTTAATTTTAACCGGATTTCAAAGACTCTGACTTGGCTAATATAAAAATACCAATTTCTTCCCTATTGTTATTCGCTTCTGTGTTTTGGATCATTGTTGTGTTGCATAAACCATCCTCTTTCAAGTTTTAGATAACAGACAGATGTACTGATTTTCTACTGTATAATTTCTTGGTACAACTTGGAATTTATCAATCCTTCTGATTGTAAACTGTCCAGGCCCAGAGACATCAAAACAGCCCCCACAATATCATATTCCCAGCATCATTTTTCACAACTGGGATGAGTTTATGGTGTTGGCATGTACAAACATATGGCTGCGTAGAACTGGCCAAAATATTCAACCTTTAACTTATCTGTCCACGAACCATTGTTCCAGTGTGGGATATTCTTTAGAACAGGCACCATACTTGGGAGATGGTGGTTCCCTCTCATTTTTAGTGTTTTTCTGATGGTAAACTTACATTACCAAGTACACTAGTAGTCTGCTGAAGCCCACTCATTGGAGTAACAATCATGTTGATTTTTTTTTCCATTTGTAAACTATCGTCCTGATTATGGATGGACGGAGGGCCAAGTCTGGACATTCTTATGCAACCATTCCAGTCTTATGAACTTCAACGGGTCTCTTTCTGAGGTGTACTGAAATCTCTTTTGATTGAGTTATATTACACATAAACAGAATCCTCTCGTGAAGAGCGGGGGACTATTGTGTTTTTGATACTGCAGAGCAGATCAGTCGAAATGCATTGAAATATCGGACTCTAGTATCCTTCAGGGTCACATACTTTTTCCATTGATGATCTTAAATGTTTAACATTTTTAGTCCAATAATTTTATGGCGCTGCAAACTGGTGCATGTGTTATTTGTTAAACAAGTCTGTATTTAATATTGTGACACAGATGGAAAATCTGATATCATTTAGAAATCACTTAAGCAGAAATCCAGAACATCTTGACATGATCCTTGGAATTTTTATTTTATTTTTTTTTAAGAATTGCCCTGTAAAGCAGGCCAGGGAATGCAGGTTTATGTATATCAAAACATAACAAAAACTACCCCCAAATCAGCCTATTATCAACTATCAGATTTCAAGATTTAAGCATTTATATTTCCTTTCGCTTATTTAATTATTATTTAATTGCAAGATTACTTTCTATCATCTGAAAAAAATGAATAAGTATAAGTAAATCTTGAAAAAGCGAATGTCACCATTGCTAAACACATTCTATTTACAGAGTAACTAGATTAATAGACACATTGCTGCAGTGGAAGCAGGCCAGGTGGGTTGCTTGAATAACATACAAGTGCATAAAAATGCATATAACACCTTTCTGATACATGTATTACATGTAATTTCTGCTGCAGACTCACTACTTCATCTGTAAATTTACTGTATGAAATGAATGCATCACTGGTGTAACGGGTAAAAAGTTTGTGACCCCTTCTATTTGGTGTCGGGGGTCATATTGGTAGGGTAGAAATATTGCATTGTAATAGATTATGTAATCAAACATAAGTTGTATGTATTCGTATGTGGGTATTATAAATAAATAAATAAAAATATAATATTTTATATAAATAAAAATAAATAAAATATTAAAATAAAAATCTAAATATGTCAAATCTTCAAACTGCAGACAAAAATCTACCACAACAGCCTAATTCTGAAGAGTGATATAGTGATGAAAAACAGCTAGCTTGACTGAAAACAAATAGACCATGTATTGCATCATTTTTTAACTGTTCATTGAAACATTATGTCAATGCAAGCAAGATAAGCCAATGATTGCGTTTGTATTTTTCAGGTCTCAAACTGGTTTGCGAATGCGAGACGTAGGCTCAAGAACACAGTTCGACAGCCTGACTTGAGCTGGGCCCTACGCATAAAACTGTACAACAAATATGTACAAGGCAATGCTGAGAGACTCAGCATCAGCAGTGATGACACGACATCAGACGGTACGGATTTAGGGCATTTACATATTCTGTAGACATTCCGATGTATTCTGGCCTTTAATGACAAAATGCATTAAATGTGCCAACACTAAAATTGTAAAAAAGTTGTAAAAAATTTTTATCTATTGGTGTTCCACAGATGGGGAGAATCCTTTACAGATTCAGGCCAGTGAATCAGACTATAACAGGCCCACGCACAAGAGCGTTATTCAGGACAGCAGAGGCAAAGGGTTGGGGCGAAGTACAGACCCCTCAGTTTGTGATGATTATGTGTCTCCACCAAAATACAAGAACAGCTTGCTAAACCGCTATCTAAATGATTCCCTTCGGCATGTAATGGCCTCGGAAAATGTTATGGACTCTCGGAAGAGGAACCACTCTGGATCGTTTAGCTCCAATGAGTTTGAGGATGATTTTCTCTCACCATCATCAGAAGCTGAGGCAAACTTCACCTACCGTACAGGTAAGAGCTGCCACAAACTTTCAAGATTCAAAAATGTAATTTAAGGAGGATATTGTCAAGAGAGCTTAAAACATTTTGATGCTTGCCACTGTGCATTTCATCAGAGGCCTTCAAAAAAGTGCTTTTGCCTTTTTTTTGGAAAATATTAGATTAAAAGAAACTATTTTAGTATGTAAGAGGTTAAAGGGATAGTTCTCCCAAAATTTTTAATTGTCATTTTTAAATTCATTTCATGTCTTTGCAAACCTGTATATCTTTCAAAAGAAATTTTTAGGCAGCATATTCACTCTGCTCTTTTTATGCACCATAAAACTGGGCGATACATCTCATGCTCTATACTTAGGGCTGTTTTCTAGGCAAAGCTATTTTATGACTTCATGGGGACTTTGAATGCACTACAGATATATGACAACTTTCACAATACTTACATGGTGTTTTTTTTTTTGGAGCATAACAATCCCTGATCACCATACTCTTTCATTGTATGGAAAAGTGCATAATTCGGCTAAACTCCTTTTTATGTTCTGCGAAAACCACAAAATCACAGATTTTGAACAACGTAGTTTGCTTTGACTGGCTTGCCAGATTTGTCAATCAATATCAAACTATCTCAACTTAACAGATGGACACACAAAAAAAAAACATAAATGGAGACAAACACAATGAAAGATTTTGTGCATCCCATTAGAATTAATAATTAAATTGAATGTAAAGCTGTGGTTTCATACAGTTTGATTAGTGAGTGGAACGTTCTTGGACTCTTAGGTTATAGGAACACCTGCTGATGCCTCATGAAAGAAAATGCATTAGTATTGCCAAAGGAGTTGAGTCTAATTCATCATTAACATAATTCCACCTCAACATTTCTAAATGTTCTACTTCTCTGTTTATTTTGTCTCTGTGCCTTTTTGGAACAGTTCCGTTTTGGGAAAATGAAGGAATGCTCTGCCTTTTTTTTTTTTTTTATGATGAAGTATGAGTCCATAAAATACACAGGTGTTCTATACAATTTATACAATAAAATAAGCATTCTAATAATGCAATCTATAACAATATTATCTGCAGTTATGAGCTACTACAGAGAACAGCTATTTTATGACAATAAGTTTTTGAAATTAAATTTTTTTTTTATTATTTCTCTTTTAGATCAAATAGGCAAGGTGAACTTTACAATTAAAAAATTAGGCTCAGTACAGTGGTGGATGTGTAAAACATGTTTAGCTGTTTACAAAAGTTGCCATTTTTCACAACATTTGAAACATTAGTTAAATTTACTTTTTGATGTGGCCTGTTCAGAAGAACTAGAAAAGATTTTCTGTAATGCATCTGTCTAGATTTTTGCAAAACATGAAAAGGATATTAATACTGATAGAAAGATACAAAGAGCAACATCTCATTTAAAGACTGCCCTATGTTGTACATAAAAAGAGACGGAGAATGTCCAAGCTGTCCTTTTCCATACAATGAAAAAATGACCAGTGGCTGTCAAACTCCAAAAAATACAAAATAAAAAGTTAAATTAAAAAAAGGCCAATGTCAATGCCAAAATCCATGCCAAATGTCACTGAATTTGTGTGTATCTGATTGCACAAAAGAGATTTAAGATTTGTTTTTTTTGAGCTTGACAGCCCCTGACACCATTAATTCATTTATTTCATTTTACATGCTGTGTGACAATCCTGCCCTGATATTTCCTTATGTGTCCAATGGGGGGAGAGTCAAAAAATACAGTTCAGTAATTTGGTAGTTATCATCAGTAAAGGGTCTTGGTAGTTATTTGGGTATTTCAACTAAGCTTGCTCCTAACTTGACATAATAAATGTATAAAGTAACAAAAAAACTGTTCACTCAAAGTCACTGTAAAAAGAGAGGCTGTCAGGAATGTTTCCTACAAATGAAGAAAACAGTTGGCAACTGTTACATTTTTGGTGCTTGTAGAATTGTTCCATTGTGATGCTGTCATTGCAATCAAAAATTTGATTAGCTGAAAATATTTACTTCATTGATTTTTCATGTGGTTACAACAAATCGGTTAATGCTGAAATGTCATTGTTTCATTGAAGCGTGCCTGTGACTTTGAGACACACCTTACAGTTTCCTTAGATGGAAAACTACTTGTTTTCCACAAAAATAGCATGAAACATGGGCAGCGCGCCGACATACAGCGCCATTGCGCTTCGGGTGTCCTCTCTCTTTCTCTCACCCACTTCACTTCCTGTCGACCTATACTGTCCTATCTAAATAAAGGCATAAAACGCCATAAATAAACCTTTAAAAAAAAAAAAGAATGAGCTACTGATAGCTGTGAGAATGGTGCTCAAATGCTTGTGATAGAATTTTAAAGGAGATGAGGGAACATTTACAAGTCTTTTGGCCACTATGAGTCACACAGAGGCATCCCCACAAGGCAGATAGTTCAGTTTTGACAAGAAAAATAAATAAATAAAAATAATAATAATAATAATAATAAAAAGAAGAGGTAATAAAATATGCTGACTCATTTTTATTGTGTGAAAATTAGCAATAGTGGGCTTGTTTATATCTTTTTAGTTGGAGTTGCAATGAAATTGAAAAGTCAAATTGAAAGTACTGATCCTCATTATTTCTTAATGCATGTTCCTGGTCTTATTATGAATGGTTTGTGGTCTATTTGTCTCTTTAAGCCTTATTTAAAATGTAATAACGTGATCTTTCGTCTGTCCAACTTTTCAGCAGACATCACTTGGGCCACTTAGGCTATTGAATCACGTTAACTAAGGGGGCGTTTACACAACACTGTTTTCAACTAAAACTGAAAACGTTTTATGCATTTTGGCCATTCATTTACATGACAGCAGCATTTTGAGGATGTGAAAATGCAAACTTTTAAAAACGTGTTTCAAAGTGCAAGTTTTTGAATTCAGTACATATAATCTTCATGTAAACTACGAAAATGTGAATTCGTGAAAATGTGAGTGCCATGTGAATCCGTATTACATGTTTGTGTAGTGTTTCTTTACAAAGTGACATAGCCAATTACTGACCTAGCATGCATAATATAGCATATAGTCAGTTATTTTTGTTGATCCGTATGAGTGAGGATTGTTTTGACAGCATTGTCGTCTGTATGTAACCCCTCTCTCCCGTCTCTTGAGATCAGGGGAGTGAGGTTTTACCTGCACAGCACCTACTCGCTGGCCTCCGTTACACTCACCCCCCTAAACCTCACTCCCATCCGGGTTACGGCACCAATGTAACCCCTCTCTCCCGAGTCCTCACCGCCACACCATACAACATCTCTTCATTTCCATATCACCAAAAGTTAAGTTCCCTCCCCTACTAGTTGTCATGGTTTTACCCAACACCAGAAAAAGGGGAGCTGTAGTCCTGCACCCTCCTTGGAAGAGTCACAGGAACAGGATATGGTGAGTAGACAGCATGTAAGCTAACTATTCACAGTATTGAAACAGACACGCCATGCTGGTTTCGTCTCCTCACCGCCACACCTCGTTCTTGTTCCGAGTGGGTCTCCGGCATGGGTGGCGGACGCACTAACAAGGAGGCTAAAGACTGCAGCCTCTAGCCTCAGTCGCTAGTGTGTCTCTTGGGATCAGGGGAGTGAGGTTTTACCTGCACAGCACCTACTCGCTGGCCTCCATTACATGTACACAAAAAAAACGCAAAGGAAAATGTTCAGCACATCGTTGTCTTGTAAGCGTACCCTAAGAGCAAGACTCGGGCAGGCACTATTTCTGCATTCATACAGGCTTTTGCATTTAATCCAATCAACTTTTTTTTCTCATTGAATATCCTGTTTTACTTGAAAATATATCACATTACAGAAGTAAAATGGGTTTTGAACAGCTATTCATATCAACTTTAAATGTTAGACTGTGGAATTTTCCAGAATAAAACCACCATGTGGCACATGCTAGTTACAGATTACCTTGCCACATATCCTAAATATTTTGGAATTTTAGAAGATTTATTTTTTTTTCCAGTCAAAATTTAATTCAAACATTTGTTAAGAAAACACAGCACAGTTTTATCTATCTTTTTTCTATATTTGTTTTATATGATCTCAGTTTATTGCTAATGGGGGGGGGGGGGGGGTCAAGTGACTTTACAGGTCAAGTCAATCCAAATCATCTGTGGAAAATAGAAGAGAAGTTAAAAAGATGAGAGACATTCAGTAGCACAAAGGAACCAGAGCCAAATGATGTATTAATGGTTTATAGTAGTTCTTGGCACAAATACTGTTTAAGAAATCCGAGTTGGAGATGTTTTAAGGAAAGAATATTGAAAATAGCATTTTGTGTGCTCATGCCTGTCGTCCAATTTTGCCTCTCATAACTCCCATAAGAGAGATTTTTCGTTTCTGATCTCGATGCTTTCAGCAGAAAAAAAAGAGGCAGCTTTACTATTAACACAATTTATATAGATCTACGAAACAAAGGACGATATTTAAACCCATTCCAAAAGATGACTGTGAAAATAAATGTATAATGTCCATGAATGTTTAATGGATGGATTTCAATTTGTTGGAGCTGTCCTTCCTCATCTAACCAAACATGATGTTTCCTGTCATTCATTTCACACTGCTGGCAATATCAAATAGTGTGAAAGCTTTCATCTTGTGAAGACAGCATATTAACTTATATGATTTAATTTACAAACTTTAAATGCTAGTTAGTTGCTTAGTCAATATTACAATATTCTGTCTTCATTTGCTCACCCTTATGTTGCTCCAAACCCATATTTCTGTCTTCCATATTTCACAAAAGGAGAAATTTTGAAGAATGCACCAGTCATTCTGTTTCAGTCACAAAGCACAGGAATGGAGCTTTCAAGCTTCAAAAAGAACTCAAAAGAGCCATTCAAGTGTGATAAAAGTAGTCCATGCTAATCATTAGATATATATTCTGAGTCTTTTGAAGCTTTATGTGAAGAACAGATCGAAATGTGTTTTAACATCCTTGGCGCTTTGAGAGCACATGAGAGAAATAGTGCTTTCTGAATAATGAGTCCTAAACAGATTGTTCATCTGAGTCAGATCTTTTTAATTAACCAGTTAATCTGCTCCATAAAACTAAATCATTCACAAATATGCCTTTAGAAGACATAGAACATAGAGCACAAGTTGTATGAACTACTTTTATGATGCTGCTTTTGCATTCTTTTTGGAGCTTAAAATCTTCTGCGATTGCATGGACAAAATGTCTCCTTTTGTATTCCAGAGAAGAAAGAAAGTCACATGGGACTGGAACGACATGAGGGTGAGTAAATGATGATAAAGTTTTCAAGTTGGGTGAACTGTTTCTTTAACGCAACGTCACTACCATTTAAAAAGTCTTTAGTCAAAGGAAAAGGTGTAATAATTTTAAAAATGCAAATCAGTTGCAGAGTGGTGGAACAACGTGTCTGTTTCTGACACAGACCAGATATGCTTTTTCCATCTCGAGAGTGCAGGGGAAGCATAATTGCATTTGTTTTGGCTGGAGCGCATGAATGTGGCTGTAGGCACAGCCTGCAGAGCTACACTTAAATCTCCCTGAGCTCGACAAACACCCACTTACTCACCCATGTACATACATGCACATGTGAAAACATGTTTACTCATCAGTTCCATCAATATGGGGAGAGTAGCTCAGGGATATTTCATTAGCAGCATAAATGATGTGCCAGCTTTTGGCCAAGTAGCTTTTGTGGCTACTCTAAAATCTGGTTTGAACATCCAGATTATAACTCATTTCATCAAACTGTATTTTTTCAGTGACGTTGGACTGTGGCACAAGCCAAAGCGAGAGGTAAGAATGCTGTTGCCTAATGAATCACAAGGTTTTTAAGCACTGCTAAAAACTCCCCATTAACCATTTCCTCTCCATTTGGCAACAGAGGTGCTTGTAAAGGCGGCGGAGGAGGAAATAACGAGACTTACTGGAAAGAGCTCCATGCCGCCATGGCCCTAACCAACCTGGCCCGAGGGAAGGAGAGCTCAACGCCGGGCACCACCAGCTGTATCATCCAGAAGTCTTCCCATATAGCAGAGATTAAGACTGTCAAAGTGCCCATACAACCCCGACATTAGTGGCTAACAGACTGGACAGGGGTCTGTTACTAGGTCATAATTGCTAAAAGACTACCTGAACACTTTAGTATGTACTACATGCAATAATTTTGTTGAAAATGATCCACAACAGCCTTTTCTGGGGAAAAAAATACATGTTGATTGACCAATGTGCCTATTTTTTCTCTTTTTTAAAAAAAGAGAAAATTTTCTATTTTTTTTACCACTGTCTGATGAAAAAATGACATAGTAAATAAAGTTTGATGTGTGGACGATCACTACCACTAAACACAGAAGCACAAAAAAATTCTCATTCTGATTTATACATTTCTGAAATACAATTTAAATAATTTACAGGTTAAGATAAAAAATATTTTTTTGTCAGTGGCTAAAATGTAATATATTCATATATGTATTCATTTTTTCTAAGTTATGCTAATTTTATTTTATTTTGAATTGACACAGGATTATTGTCATCCTATGGCAATGGCATATACATGTGGATTCTTGTGTTTAAGTATGGCATATAGAGGAAGTTTCTATTTCTTTTTTATACTCTATCTATGAGTGAAGCAACCATTTTTTGGAACAAACCTTGGTTTGTTATTGGATAGCTTTTAATTTCATTTGGGTCATTGCCTGTGAAGATTATCGTGCAAAATACAGTCAGATGAGAGCAAATAAAGTTTTTTAAAGTTGTGCTTTGATCAAATTTGCTCCTCTCATTCCCTCAAGGTAAAAAATAGAAAAAGTACTTGTGAGATCAAATTTAAAATAAGAAATACAGTCACATTGTGGGATGCATAATCACACTGTGTTATATAAAGTTACAGTTATCAGAAATAAACTTGTGAATGCATGATATAGTCGCAACTACAAGAAATAAAGTTGCACTTGCAAGATATTCTGTCAAGTCACAGTTGTGCATATACTGTAAAGTCACAGATACAGGAAACAAAGCTACAACTGTAAGATAGAATGTGAGAAACAAAATCGCAGTTGCAAGATATAAAGTCACTCTTGGCAGATATGAAGCCGTGTTATTTTAGTATTATTTATATAGTGTTATAGTCTCTGTTTTTGTTATTTTATTAGTTGTTTTTTATATTTTTATTTTGCTTGAATTCATTTTTAATTTCAGATTGAGTTTTGGTAATTTTAGTACTTAAACCTAAGCAATATTAGGCATGTACTATTTATGTTTTTTTTATTTCAGCTTTATTTAAATGGACAAAAACTATATTAATATTTTTTAATTTTAGTTAAAAATAACAATATTGAGTCATCATCATTAATAGAAATACGTAAAAATGACCTTTTAATTATTATTATTTATTTATCTTTTTTCTCTCTCTAAGGCAGAAATGGACCTCTATAATTTTCATCTCATCCAGTGTGGAATTTAAAGGGTCGGAGACACATTTGGGTAAAGGCAACTAAAACACCAATCTGATAAAGAAAAAGCTCTACCCATGTCAAAGCAATTACCCTTGACATCTGCACAGAGCTCAGCTGCTTGTACAATGCCATATTGGACAAGCATTTGCATTTCAGTTATGTACCTGATAGGTCTTCTAGATAAGCTGTTTGAACAGTCAGATATGTTTCAGTCTTGCTGGATGCTTTAAAACGGTTCAGCCCACAGTAAGAATTTGGAATTGAACATACAGGACGGTCTACCCTACAGTATATCTCCTTACAGTCCTGACCACATGCGCTATGTTTTGCTCTCAAGTCTTCTTTCTCCCCACCCATGCTTCAAGGAAGACTAAAACATAATATTCACCATTCTTACTCTCATCTAGAATCATTCAGTGATCAACTGCACCCGCTGTATAAAGAGCCCAATACAAATAGTAAAACACCTCTAAATGAAATGGAGAACTAGCAAAAAAAAGTGTAACATTGGTGGAAATATGTTGATTTTGATGGTTTCAGTTCCATACTTATATATGGAACTTTATATATATATATATAAGTTTAATTCAGAGCTTATACCACATTAAAAGTAGAATCTGATTGCTTGCAGAGCTCCCTTTGCCAGTGTATTGTACAGTTGCCTGGAAAGTGAACTTATCAGACAGATCTTATCGGACACATAAAATCAAAATAACAATTAGAAATGACTTACTGTATGTATACGAAATTATTTAAAGCCATTTCTTTGTAAAACTGAGGTTTGTCAAAAGTTTACAGATTGTGGTGTGGCTGTATTGAAGGCATTATCAGAAATTTCGACAGTAATTTAGAAGATCTCTCCAAAGTTCTCTTTCCAGGCAACTGTACAATGCAGTAGCTAACTAAGGAGATCTGCAAGCAACCAGATTCCACTCTTTAATGTGGCATGAGAGCTTATTTATAACCAATTATATCTGATTTACTTGTGATTTTATTTCACACCCTCCAAAGAGTTGTTCTGTACAAAATATGTCTAGCGGATAAGAAAACAGCTTACAAAGAAAAACCTACTGTCAAGTTATCTTATACAACAGTTAGTTTCATTCCACGAATTCAACCAGTTCTCCTCTGGCCAAATGAGTCTAGCCTATTGATTCCAGGCTGCATCACAAGTCAGATATGTTGATGCGACATGCTGGCACTTGGTGGAGAGGAAGAGTTCTATCCAGCAGGTTAATGCATTAAAATTTGGCCCTTCCAAAAGAGTAGAAATCAGTGGTTAAGTTGTATTTACAACACTGTTACAGAACAGTTCAACCTAAATATTCAGATATGTGCAACGCATTTTATGGAGGACTGTTTCCTGATACTGGGAGAGTAGACTACAATGCCGGCTGTTCTGACTCAGTCTGTAAGTACGTTTTCATTTTTAAAGGATTTGCCACTGATGATTCAAACACGAGTTTTGAGCAGTGTAGAGTAGCGCTTGTTGTTTGTAATTTCTCCAATCACAAATGCAGACATGGTTTTATGTTTACGCGGCACGATGCAATGCAACGCGTAAAAAGACAGTATAAGTCATTAGAATCCGTAATTATGTCCCCACTGGATGCAACAAATGCCTTGTTTATAATGGGTTTTAATGTTTTTGTCTCGTCGCTCCGGCCTGGACAAGGCATCACTATATGGTAAGGGGCGTAACATTTCCGTCACACGCTTGAGGTATACACAAAATAATGTTATTTTTAGCAACATCATATGACCCCTTTAGGTCAGAGCTGCCATTTAGCCAGCAGTAAAGACGGCTGACTTATCAGTGGTCTGTGAGATGGACTCGTCATGTTGTTGACGTCTTGGCTCGAATGATCCAACTGAGCTCAAGCTGAATATAATTTCGAGTGGATTGGAAGGTGTGGTGAAGACCTGAAATAGTCCAACCAACAGGAAAGAAATTAACCATGTAAGTGCTTGAATCAAAAATTCTTATATGAATGTATTTCATAAATCTTATGAATGTAAGATTTATATCTTATGCCTTACAAACTAGTAAGTGGGGAAGGCTGAATATTTGGCTAAAAAAGCTCTTCTGACATATGTCAGCTTAGTAACTGGCAACATTGTGTCTAAAATGTCTCACTCAATCTTAACTTCATTGCACTGTTGCATAAAAGCATTAATCACACTCACAATCATGCTGGCATAAATACATTTAAAGCAACAACAGCACTGCATGCCTCGTACACACCGGGACGATTATCGCAGGTTTCGGACACCACTAAAAATGGCTGTTCCCTCAAATAGTACCCTATTTGAAAGTGAAGTGAAGTGAAAGCGACGTGTGGCCAAGTATGGTGACCCATACTCGGAATTAGTGCTCTGCATTTATCCCATCCAAAGTGCACACACACAGCAGTGAACACACACACACACCGTGAACACACACCCGGAGCAGTGGGCACTGGGCAGCCATTTTTTTTTTTTGCTGCGGCGACCGGGGAGCAGTTGGGGGTTCGGTGCCTTGCTCAAGGGCACCTCAGTCGTGGTACTGAAGGTGGGAGAGAGCGCTGTACATTCACTCCCCCCACCTACAATCCCTGCCGGTACGAGACTCGACCTTTGGGTTACGAGTCCGACTCTCTAACCATTAGGCCACGACTTCACGACGATTTAAGGGTATAGGGGGCGATTTCGGACACAGCCCTGGTCTACTTACTTCCTCTTCGTCGTTAGGTGTGCTCGGCAAGACCGTTTTGTGCTTGAGCGCCACCAAGTCGTGTTTTACTGTAACTTCAGCAGCTCCAGGCACGTGAACAAAAGCGCCAATCTCATTGGTCGGCCAGTTTTTAACGCGGCGCGTCAAACCAAAAAAACGAGCCCGAGGCGCCTTTTTAAAAATGACGCTTTTACGCCTCGCGTTTTGCGCGTCGGTGTGCACACTCACATTGGCGCCCTTTTAGTCACGAGGCGTTAAACGTCGGCGATAATCGCGCGCGATATTCGTCCCGGTGTGAACAAGCCTTAAGACTTTACGTTTTTATAGCCAGCAAGTAGAGTTAACCAGAGCTAATGTTTCAATGAAATGAGAGAATGATGTCTATTAGACCTACAATTTCAATGTGATATGAGGTGCCACGTATCAGTTTGAAAACTCATGACATTTGTAGTGATTAATATTCATGTATGTAGTGTACAGTATAGAAATGTTTCACAGTATATGGCCTGTTAAAACTAATACAGAGCTGTAGTTATCAATTTCAAAACATCTATATGCCCATCTGGAGTTCATTTACTAGAAATGATACTAATAATTAAGATATAATTTTGAACAGACATTCACATAAACTTTAACAAAAGGCACTATGCTGTGACAGATCAAACACTTCTACAAGTTAGATATTTTAATGCAAAAATAATATAAGATATATAATTTCTCCTAATTTTCCACTCCATAGCAGAAAACGGCATACAGACTAGAAGAACATCGCTGCTGAAGGACAACAGCCAAAATGAAAGCAAGCATCTACAAAACTGAGTATGTGAATTTAACACCCATAAATTGTAAGGAATCCTAATTAGGGTGCTGGTTAGTGTATGGTTTTGCGGCTACATGAAGTCATAAGCAATTACTTCTATGACTGAATAAATCTCTCTGCACCAGAACAAACACATCTATTAAGGGGATAAAAAGTCAAACATATTAATACTCAAACTTTATGACCAAGACATTTTAATAATTCAATTAAATGACCATTTAACCCATGTACCATTGGTCATTTTGTTTGGCTGCAATAACACACACTCTCTCTCCAGATTCACAGTGAAAGCCTGTAACGGAGATCATGTTAAATATGCGGATCTAATAAATATTAAGGCATGACCACATCTTCCCTTTTTCAAGTTAATACGTGAAAAGAATCAATATCAAGTCCCAAGAAAGCTTTGTAATTAAAAACAAAAATGGACAAGTTTTTTGGTATCCATTCATCATTTAACTAGAAAAGAAAACAAAAAAAAACTGAGTGAAAGATTAAAACTCATCATCATCTCATGTTAATTCAGACGAAAGTCATCATAGATTACATTATTTAAACATGCTTAATCTGTCTTAACTCATGAGAGCTGCAGCTAAACAGCATTTTGTAGACAACTGTGTGAATTATGATTCAGAACAGCTACTGAAGACATTATTTACAAAATAATATATCAGATTTCAAACTCTTCAAGGTAGAATCATGCAAAACAATATTTGTAAGGCCAAATATTATAAAAAATAAAATGGGAATAATTTTATATTATAAACTAATTTAAATAAAAAGCAGGAGATTAAAATGAGAGCAGCAGAGAATATGTTAAGCACATGAACTGTAGTACAGGTACAAAGGACATTTGATGACATTCATATTGAATGATTCATCATACTGATCAGATCCTGCCGTTTCTCTGCCCCTCCCCTCCTATAATCCTACTGGCCTACACACATCAGGACAAAGGCGGTGCTCACATTGAGGGGGAAGCATGTCAACTCTGTCATCTTGCTGGCGGGACATAATATCTGGCATATTTCAACATGCTCAGGTTGTAATCTTCAAAAGGACTTATTTTGCATAATAACGGTTTACATAGGCTACAGGTAATATAGCACTGTGAGACATTAATCGAGAATAACATGACAGAATACTGGGACAGAATAAAACAACATTGAGTGACAGAGAGTGTGCAAACTGCAATGGTCCCTTTGACCAGCTCTAAGGGAGCAGACCATTCCCCCTCAGAGGAAGCTCTCATTCAGAAGAAAGAAAACGGTGCTTTCCATCTCAGTTTGTGGTTTTTGGGTCGAGGTGAGTATGTTAAACCAGGGAGCAGTAACCCCCACAGGCACCCTGACGCTGCTGTTCATGATCAGACAGCTGGACACCGTGGTTCTGGATGCTGCTCTCCCAGAGCCCCGGTGTCTGCAGGATCTTTTCAACCAGTTCTTCAAAGGCACACTGAACTCCATCCCGTGTCTTTGCGCTAGCCTCTGATAATGGCACCAAATGGGTTAAGACAGGACAGGAGAGAAAAAAAGCAACAGTAAAGTGAATTATAAAGTTAAAAAAAATATGATGCAGTCAGAGTTTAAAAGTACAAACACAAATTGATGACCTTCAAGATTACCAATTGTTTAAAACACACGCACGCAGGTTTGGTTTTGTGAAAAGTGGGGACATGGGGTAATGTCCTGAAAAGTCACCTTCTCCTTGTAATACCTATGTCATACCTTTGTCATTATACAAATTTATGGCCTCATTTGTCACAAAAACGCGCACACACACACACACACACACACACACACACACACAACAGGTCACTGATACCATAGTCAAAGCCAGGGATGTCCAGATCCATTCCTGAAGGGCCACTGTCCTGCAAAGTTTAGTACCAACCCTGAAACAGCTAAGCAAGGTCTTCAGACTAACTAGAAACTTCTAGACAGGAGTTTTAGAGCTGGTTCTAGCTAAAATCTACAGGACGCTGGCCCTTCAGGAGCAGGATTGGACACCCCTGACCAAAACTAAACATAATACGAAGTTTAGTAGGCTGTTCAACAGAAAAAGCCATTATACCCAACAATTATTGTCAGTTTATACAAATATGTACGAGTTCACTGTATACTGCCTATTTATAAAAAAAACTAATAGTATGGTTCATAGTAACCTCAGCACATCACAAGTTTTTGTAAAAAGAATGTGCGAGCTTTTGGCACTCAAGATCAAACAGGAGGAGCCTATATATACAATAAGCCTTTCCTATCATAGCTACTACTCTGTGACATTACCAATTCTAAAACTTCACTTTAGAACTAGTAACGAAGGAACGTTGAGTCGCTTCATTGAAGCTCATTTTATTATGTTGAGTATTATGAGAGAGAGAGATACACCTGAGCAAGTCTATTACCTGCATGTGATACCAGCATTCATTCTTCAGGTCGAACTTATATATAGGAAAGCGATATCTTTGTTCATTTAACAGTTAAGGGGATTTCCCACGACAGCGCTAGTCAATGCATTTGTCAATAACATCCCTATGGTTGCTTATCAGGCTGTTTAAATTAATAATAGCGTCCTAGTTTCAGTCCCTTTCAAAATAAAAGTGACTCGCTCATAAAGACATAAAAATGTAACTTTCACTTAAGATGAAATCATAATCACTAAAGGACCCTTTCTCAATACCAAATATGGCATATTAGATATAGAAAATGTTTAGTGAACAATAATATATAAATGAACAACAGTCATTATAAAAGTATAAGTTTGTACAATCAACGCAAGCAATCAATTCAGTCAAAAGTAGCAGCACTGTAGTTAGTACAGAATTTAATTACATAAAAATAAAAAAGATATGAAACTTAACTTTTCCCTAAAGCCAAATCGATTTGCTCTGGAACAAGTAATAGATTAATAAGACCAAAGATTGCCTGTTTAATATAACCAAAATTAATTATACCTTGTGTAACACCATCTACATAAGAGCCAGCGGCAAATTCTCGAAGGACTGGCTGATTAAAGCTGTTCTCGGTGGGGTACATGAGTGCTGAACGTCTAAACAAATTGTCAAATAGGTGCTATCTTTATATATAAATTGCATATTTGAGGTCTAAACAACTACATTCTCACCTAAAAAATCTCTTAAAACTACATTCTGTGACACAATAACAGTAATAATATTGTAAAATTATAGTGGGTTTGCTCTTCTGCCATTGATGCTCACTGAGACAAATGCTGCCAGTATAGGTCCGACAAAAAGTGGAGTGAAACGGTTAGAGTTCTGAAACCACTGGAATATCGCACAGCTGGAAAAGGCTCTCAGACAATCAGATTTGAAAACCAGAACGAACTGTTGTATAAATATATATTAAGTCACAGAATAGTAGCTATGACAGAAAAGACTTATTCTTCTGATGTTCCATGATCTCTCCAGGAACAAAGGCATATGTATTTGCCATTATATAAGCATGTTCAACACAAATTCACTTTTTATAACTGAAAACCATTCTGACATCTCTAACTTTATTTCAAAGAGCCTGGAAAATATAAAGAAAATCCTGGCAAGACAGGATTGTCTGGACAAAGGCAGACCATCATGCTCATTCACATCCTCTGATGGCTAACAGGAGACTTTAGTGTCAAAAAATCTAATTAACTTAAGATACGGGTAGGACTTTCCAAATCATCAAATCTAACTGAAAACAAAATGAATGATAATAATGAGGAAACATACCAATAAAAAGCATATTGTGTTTTCGTGCAAACTTCAAGCCTTCATTCCGGTCTACTTCACGGTTGTCCTGAAACAGAGAGGTCTTTCTAATTATAATGCTGAGTCACCCCAAGACAAAGCAGCTAAAAAAGTTACAGGAAACTCCCAATGTCAGCACACATAACTTCAACACTTGTCTTTAAGGTCACATTCTATTACTTTTTTGGCAACTTTCCTTACCAAAAATACAGGAGCTCATGTTTCTATTTAAATCGTTTGTAAACCACTAAGATTAACTTTTTTCCCCATCTTTTCAATAAACCAGAGAGAACTGTTTAAAATCTTAATGCATTTTATTTTCTTCAGGAAAATAAATATTTTAATGTACCCTTTTTTTTGAACATTTTGAAATGCATTTTTTAAGAACTGTAAATTGAGTTTAGTTTTATTGCTTTTATATTACAAAGAACAAAAAAACTCATTAAGTGCCAGCCTCTTAAGTGAAGCCATTATTACCTCAAGATTCAAGTTCTGACATCGAGATTTGACTTGAAATTCTAGACTGAACATTTGACCTCAATTTCCTAGAGTTCAACAACAACAAAAATCCAACATCTTTTATTTTAAATTTAGTAACACCTCAGTGTGCGCCTTCGCAAAATGTCAAGATTCACATGTAAAATTAATTGTCTGCATTAGGGTTGGGCGATGTCTACCAAATTGGCATCGGACAATGTCTACAGTGAAACATCGTGATGGACGATGACATCGGGGGGCGGGGTTAGAGGGTGTGCCCGAAGCGTGAATCGTAATCAGAAAGGCATGGAAAACAAATAACGGAGCCACTAAAGAGACATGGTTAGCCGCTTGCTAGCGGTGTGGTAGTGGCAGTACCTACCACTGAACTCCGTAGTATCGAGTCCGTGTGATTGCGAATCTCGAAAGTGAAAGTAAAATGAGAGCGTGCAATCGAAAGCGGTTTCAATGCCATTCGTTTCAATTAGTAGCGGGACAGGGCGGGATCACGATGCCGGCTCAACATCGTGATGTCTGTCAGCCATCGGCGATGGCATCGTCTATCGGCCCAACCCTAGTCTGCATTAAACCAAAGTGACATCACAGCTAATGTTTATATTTTAGATATACAGAGTAAAATTTGGGACCAAGACAACTTCACTGAGGGTAGGACTATACATCATTCTGATGGTGTACTTAAAGGGAGAGAAAATTCTGTCATCAAGAATGTTTCAAATGTTTTTATCCATACTGTGAAAACTAATGAGAGTTTAAAAAAAAAAAAATGTCTTCCATAAAATAAAGCCATTAATGAGGTTGAGAGAGTATGTTCGTTTTGGAGGTTCATTTTTGGGTTAACTATCCATTCAAGACTCTGTTAATCTAAAACAACCTTCACAGCTGTACACCAAAACACTGTATCAAGCAGCTTTACATTCAGAATAACATTAATCAAACAAACCTTGTCAATTTTGTTCCCCACTAGCATTTTAACCAGGTCGTTGCGTGTACAGTATGTCTCCAGCTCATTAAGCCAGTTCTCAAGCTTTGTGAACGTGTCCCGCTTTGAAACATCATACACTAAAAGAAGAGAAAATGTTACATTCAACAACTAGTACAAGAATCTGATTGGATTTGAGAATGAATATAATTCACAGTCTTGTCTTGTGATATCATTTGGCCAACTGTACATTATTCTACATATTACATGACTAATTACTAAATGAATAAAGAGATAAAATAAATAGACACACCTCAGAATGATCTGAGAGACATGAAACTAGCACAGCTATGTAGCTGTGTCTGGAACAATTATAAAATGTATCTGTCATTATACATAATACAAAATATCTGCCTGCAGAACTTCTGATTGACCAAATCAAATATTCCAAAGAGCTGTGTAATAAATAATACAATCAATTATGCGAAAACACTAACCCAAAATGACACCCTGGGCTCCTCTGTAGTAGCTTGGCGTTAGAGTTCTGAACCTCTCCTGACCGGCCGTGTCCTAAAATAGAAGTTCATGAGGATTTCAGCAGCTTTTTAAACAGAATGTCACTTAATTCTGCAAAGCGCAATAGTGACATCTAGTGGAACAAGACAATTGTAAGCGTAGTGGACATGATCATAATCCAAAATATGCATTTAAACCACTACACAGGCTTGGCTCCAAAATCAAATCTCTGAGGGTGCTTCTTTATATATATATAGATAGACAGATAGATAGATAGATAGATAGAGTATATCTTATATAGGCATGGGCCGATTACCGGTTTCAAGGTATACCGCGATTTGAAAATTTCACGGTTTCAAAACTGCTAATATTTTCCGTTATACCATTCCTGCGATATGCACTGTTTTTCATGTCTCCTCAAAGACTCAAAGTGTAGGACTCTCTCAGGTTGAGTGCAGTGTAGAGAGTAACACGACCCCTCCTCCTCCTGTTGGTGCGAGCGAGCGGTCAGTCACGCGTGTGTAAGATGGCCGAGCTTAAGAAGCTGCCCCTGGAACTTACGCGATCGGCAACCGACCGTTTTTTGTCTTATTGCACGCAACTCGTCTCTGTTCTGGACTTGCACAAACTGCGTTGCAATACAATCGTTTTCCAAAATGTAATTTATGTGAAAATATGAAGTCTGTAAACGCCCGTTAACACAGGCCAGAGACG
>NW_015536505.1:672045-672289 GCF_001515605.1 Sinocyclocheilus anshuiensis | reverse complement strand
TTATATAACTAAAATTAAATAACTAATTACAGATTTAGGTTAAATAAAGATGTCAGTCTTTATATTTCTTCTTTTTAGGAAACAAATCAAAGAAAAAAATAAACAAATTCTACTCTTCCTAATATTCTGTATGTTGGTCTAAAACAAAATCTATTGTGTTCAGCGGAAATTTATTATTATTTTTTTTTACCCAGTCATTTAAAAATAACACATTTTAGAGCTGTAACGACAATACCGTGATACC
>NW_015536505.1:670461-672027 GCF_001515605.1 Sinocyclocheilus anshuiensis | reverse complement strand
AAATGGCTGCAATATAACAAAGAGTGAAAAATTTAAGGGGGTCTGAATACTTTCCGTACCCACTGTATATACATACTATATAAATAATATATTTGTGCCGTCCATTGCTATGGCACAAAAGCATTCCCTTTATAACCACTAAAAGCTGTCACTCATCTTAGTTCATCGCAATCTCACAAAATTACGTTATAATTAGAGGTCGACCGATTAACCGATTTTGGGGATTTTTTTATTAATCAGCATCGGCCAAGTGTGCTGCAAATTAGGCCTATTTATAGGCAGGCACATCTGCAGGCAGCTAAGCGTTGTTGCGGAACGCCATACCGAGAATCTCTCTCTGGCGGCGTGAGCAGCTCACACTCTGCAGCCGCGGCTTGTTCACACACAGCTTCAGCTAATGATGGCAGGGCAAAACAGACCCGTTTCGAAAGCGTAGTTACGTTTTACCCTACTAGTGGATAAAAGCGTCGGCAAAATGACTAAATGTAAATGTACTAGAATTGATGCCGACCATGCTTATCATATTCATAAGTGCAGCAAGTCATTTGCATGTGAAAGTAGAAACACGTGCATTTCAGACGAAACTTCTGGGCTGACTATAACGTGCACATTAACTTTCCTCATGAAATGTGTCTGTGGGTTTGAAAATAGCCTCCACGATGATGAGTGAACTTTTATTTTTGTTATCACTTAGATTATGGCCATTTGACTTATAGCAATGTCCAGTGTTTCCCATACATTGAGTTATTTGTGGCGGCTCGTCACAATATCAAAACTGACCGCCACAAATAGATTTTCCAAAAGGCTTATACTTCCTTGAATAAACTGAGCACTGCACGTTTCAAAATTAAAATGCAGCGCTGGTCTTTGTATATGAATGTATCTTTGAAAAGAACCGACCGTCTTCAGAAAAGCTTTGATGTCATTTTCATTTCGTCTTTCCTGCAATGCCTGATAAAGTAGCGTTTGTAAGCGCAGCGCTGATTTGATTACAGCCGTTACCGGGGAAACCGCTATATCTCTGCTGGCAGAGGATCAATTTGCATTTGCAAGTCTGTGGGAAACACTGGTGTCTGTCAGCAAACATAAACAAAAAGCATGCTTCAGAACTGTTTTGAGAAGTTGCTTAAGTTTTGAGCCATGTATTATTACTATGAATTAAGCTACTACTACTATTACTATTACTATCTTGTACCCTGATGAAGGGGAAAATAGAAAAAGAAAATCGGCCAAACATATCGGCATCATATATTGGCCACCGGCTGCCCTGATTTCTAAATATCGGCATCGGCCAGAGAAAAACCCATATCGGTCGACCTCTAGTTATAATCAGTTAAGTTCTCTATACTGCATAATGAATCTCTTATTTACATCGAGTCTACACTTTGTTGTAATGAGATGATTCGTGCTGAACGCAACCATAGACTGTATAAAAACACGGACGTAGTGTCCGTGACGTCACCCGTAGGTTTCTGAAGAGAGTTTTTGAAGCTCAAAGTGGGCGGAGCCGGCCATCGCCAACTTGGCAGCGCGTCACTCCCGGATAATCGAAAATGGGCAAAGAGG
>NW_015536505.1:667932-670096 GCF_001515605.1 Sinocyclocheilus anshuiensis | reverse complement strand
AGGGGACTGACTCCCTTTTGGAGCCAGCCTCTAGCGGCCAGTCGATGAATTACAGTTTTAGTCACCGTGTTGGTTTCACGAGAGAGACAGGAAGGTTGCCGCTTGAACGCAACACCTGAACAAAAACTGTGGCGATTTGAGCGCTGAGTGGATTCTAACTTAAACACCTCTGATTGGCTGTTGGGTTTCAGAAATCAACAGATATGTCTGTGATTGGCTACAATGCTCAACGCTGCAAACACGTTATAAATAAAAACTCTGCATATGCTTGCGCCTGTTAATTGTTTTTATTTTATATTAGTTGTTCTTGTTGCTTTTGTGCAATAGATGAATAACAATTTATTTGTTATTAGATATTTTATGTTTAGATACTTCTATTTTGCGGGAGTCCTGCAAATCATTTTACTATCCCGCATCCCGCACACACACTGTGACCTTTTGTGCGTTATGGAAGAAAGAAACACACGATGCAGGTCACCATCAACGAATGTATTAGTGTTAAAGGAAGGTACAACAAAACGAGATAGTACAATGTGTTTTTCCCAGCATATACACACGAGTGCAGGGGCAGAGGAAACCCCGAATCAGGTCTTAAAGGGACAAACACCCAGACCATTACATCTCCCCCCCAGCAGGAAAAAAGCTGTCCTCAGCTGTAAATGACAGGCAGACATCCTAACACAACTACCATACATGGTTAGATGCTTAGATATAGCAGCTGACAAGTACAGGCATTATACATACATACATGTTGCCTGATGAGATAATAACATAGCCTCTAATGTATTAAACAATTCAAAGAATATTATTTTGGTTTGAGGGTGCTTAGCACCCTCTAGCACCCCCGTAGAACTGGGCCTGCCACTACATCCCTTTTTTAAACATTGTTGAGCATTTATAAAAGACTTGACTGCCCTACAACACTTACCCATATGGCCAGCTTTGCTCTGTTGCCATCTATTGCAATAGTTTTCACTTTAAAGTCGACACCTAAATAACCAATGAAAAATATGAAACGAAGCATACTTTAAAATACACAAGGATTAAAGTATATTTGTTAAGGTAAAACTAAATATTTCAACAACAAGACTTCATTACTCAGTAAGATTTAGCTTATAAGCTCATTAGTTTTGTGCATTAACTGATTACAGGCCTGTTAACAATGTCTGGTTATTAATATTCCCAAACACTCATATGTGACTCACCAATGGTTGCAGCTAATTCTGGGTCAAAAGTGTCATCTGTGAAGCGCAGGAGCAAACTGAGAACATAACGGATAAATATAAGAAAATCAGCATTAAAATGATAATTGTTATTATTAAGTTATATTTAATATTTTTTCATATGATCGTTTTCTTATATAATTACACTTTCTTTTCTGCAAGGATGACAATAAATTCAATTATGAAGAGCACATTTACTTTCCTGACTGGATGAGGAAGGGCTTTGAAAAATTTCTTTAACACTAATTTAGCTACATCACTTTGTCATCATAAGTGGACATGTTTAAAGTGTTATCTGTTCATTACAGTAAGTATGTGACCCCTCTATAAACTCAATCTAAGCCCTGTGTGTTTCACAGGTAACTGCCACACAGTGAGCAGATAGCATGACTGCTACACGAAAACAGCTGCCAGCTAACACTGTTTCCCTGCTCTTATGAAATATTTATATGGATGTGACAACAGTAACAGTGTACAAAGTACTCATTACCAGAATATTTTAAAAAGTCTAACTAAATATAACAGTTATGTCCGTGCTTCACAATTCTTGAAGCTAACAATCTACAGTGCTTAGATGTCGACACATCAGAAGGCAACAAATAGCACGATATAGCGCATTTCCTTTTGTTCTTGAGGCCAAAACAGCTTTTAAAAGTTAAGTTTAATGGATGAATAGAACAGTCAACATTAGTTTAGCGGAGCTTGTTGCTCGTTCAGACGAGGCTAACGCTATTTAACAACTCACTCTGCTGTACGGGAAAGACTAACGAAACAAAAACAGCAGATTCAGACCTTACCTTGATTTACCCACACCACTCTCACCGATAATTAAAATCTTTAAAGTCGTTAACACGTCGTCGTCCATGTTGTAGCTGTTTACACTAATGCTTGGTTAAACTTAGCGTTCTTCTTCTTCTTCTTCTTCTTCTTCTTCTTCTTTT
>NW_015536505.1:650286-667915 GCF_001515605.1 Sinocyclocheilus anshuiensis | reverse complement strand
CCCTCCGTTCCTCGTGATCCTGCCGCCATCTTCACCCCCCAACTTAGCGTTCACTGCTGCTGCACTGGAACTTCCGACTGGAGCGTGACATCACCAGTATCAAGTTAGATAGATGTTGCGCAAGAAATCCTGTCGAAATACACTTTGAGTGAGGAGGACACTGGGCCTACTTTTAATCATCACTTCATAAGTGCTGTTCATAAAGAGATGTGGAAGTGGAATAACTATTCATGATGGGGAATTGACTGACAAAATAAATCCCAAATTCTCTACACTCTTAGAAGAAACGGTTCTATATAGAACCTTAAAAGGTTCTATCAGGCGCTTCATATATGGAGCCCCTAAAAGGTTCCATATAGAACCCTTTTTAAGGGTTCAATCAAAAGAACCCTTTAGGGTTCTTTGTAGCCTGGAAAAAGGTTCTATATAGAACCCTTTAGGGGTTCCCATCATGGGATTATTCTTTGGATTTAATTTTTGTTTTATTTTAATTACATTTTAAGACTTAAACAGCCCATATAGCTACTTTATTACTAGAAAAACTGAAATAAGCATAACACATCAAGGTGTTGTGTGATAATTTAAGACACTTTTATTAGCGTTTACAATGACAAGCAATATAAAACACAGCAATTCATAGTGCAACAGTTACAGGGATTAACATAAATCTAACGGCTGACGGTGATTTGACCGAAACTTTGTTTCATCTTTTCCTATAACGTTACATATAGGTCCAATACAATCTACAGGGCAAACAAATATTAGATATAACATGAACTCTCACCAGCATTATTGATCAATTCACAAATTTTATCAAGATACTTTAGGGATTCATGTTAAAAATGACAAACCTCCCGGCGGAGAATTGCGCAGGCCTGGACAACGCGATAAACCACCTTAAATTTGGATGGAAAATGTGTGCCTTTTTATTGTCTGAGTCACTGTTTTTATTTCTATTTTACTTTGACAGACCTTTATTCCTAAGAAAATAAACTTAAAATTTACGTCTGCACTTTCAAGTTTAATACACTAACATGATGAAATGCGGCGCTGTGCAGACGGGACAAAACTGATCAGCGCATAAATACACGTTCAAGTTGTTTGCCGTTTATGTCAAAGATAATTTTATGCATCTGTTTGGAGGGATGAGTTATAAGAATAGCCTTTTAGAATCTAAATGAAACACTGAAACTCTGTACGATATGAGCATGTTGCTCGTCAATAAAAGAGCTGTTACATGGCATGATAACTAACTTGCAATCATGTTTTTGTGCTGATTAAATAGCAGACTATAGCGTGTACCTATTAATAAATAGATAAAACTGTCCAGATTGCTATACACTGCTAGTACACATGTATTTCTACCTGATCAGTTTGTTGGTATAAATTAATAGTTTGATTCAGTGATAGTAGACTTAAGTAAAACCAGTTAATTTAGATGTTAGGCATTTTATCAGTGTACAGGAACACGTGGCAATTATTTTCTATTAAACTTAAAAGTGCAGACGTAAATTTTAAGTTTATTTTCTTTGGAATAAAGGTGTGTCAAAGTAAAATTGAAATAAAAACACAATGTAGTATAATTTTGTGCCAAAAAGGGTTCTTTCTCCTTATATAGAACCTTTTTGGCATAAAGGGTTCTTTGGAGTTGAGTAAAGAACCCTAGGGTTCTATCTAGAACCCCAAAGAACCCTTTTTTTTAAGAGTGTACAACAAATTGTCAGTCAGCCATTGATCACATTGACTCATCTGCAGGGCAGTGTTGCCAACTTAGCAATTTTGTTGCTAAATTTAGCAACTTTTCAGACTACCCTAGCAACTTTTTCTTCCAAAAGCACCTAGCAACAAATTTAGCAATTTAAAAAAATTGATTTGGCAACCTTTAGCAACTTTTGATAAGTGACTCAGACAATAAAAAGGCACACATTTTCCATCCAAATTACACAAAAAGAGTGGCTAGAGCCACTGCCCCTTTGACTTATCGGCTGAGGTGCCCCTCTCACCGGGTTTTCATCCAAAATATCTTAAATTGTGCTCCAAAGATGAACGAAGCTTTTACGGGTTTGGAACGACATGGGGGTAAGTGATTAATGACACACTTTTCATTTTGGGGTGGAGTATCCCTTTAATATTAGCCACAGAAGAGGTGCAGATTTTGCAATAAATAATTAAAATAGTTAAAATAAATTAGGCCTAAATAGACTGCAGCAATTAAAATTTTGTCAGAACCTCTAGTAAATTACATGCTATTTTGTTTAGTTGTCTGAATCACGGGATAAAAAAAAAAATCTTGATTCGCAATTTACTCAATTAGACAATGATTGGACAAGAACCAATAATTTGTATTCTATAATATTTTTCCTATATTTTCCTGATGACAATTTTATGATTTGTTTATACTACAAACACTTTTTCCATTATTATCACAGAATAAGGCAGAAGATTTATTTTATAGTTTCTATAGCCAACTGTAACAAATGCTAGGCCTATGTCAATTAGCACTGCATTCTTTTTTATTACCTCAAGATGACTTAAAAATCATCAGTCAAAACGTTTATTTTTGTCCATATTAGGGATTTCCTGGCACGTCATAAGTTATTACTTCTGTGGGTCCGTTTTGGAGTTTGACTATGAATGAAACATATAGACTGCATGAGAGTGTTTACGCCTGGGTCCTGACCACATCACTGTCTGTACTGGGTGTTTTTTTTTTTTTAATATATATTTGCATGTATTCACATGCAGATTGGATTAGCTACTCGTGTGCTGGACTGTATTGATTTGGCTAAAGCAGGATACTACTGAATGATGCATCAGAGGGGATTTAGAAGTGGTTATACATCGTATACCTGCCTATACTCTGCACTACACCACTGGGTGTACTCTGTTAGAAGGTTTTTTTTTTTGTTGTTGTTGTTGTTTTTTTGGTTGCACTTTATTTCGCCCACTTTAGACATTCTACTAACTACAAATAACTTGGCAACAGGCATGTGCACAGATAGACCCTTTTGGCGTCTGACTAGATAAGTGCCCTTTTTTCAATACATTTTTTTATTTTTTTTATTTTATATTTTAGTTTTTTAATTAAGCTTGTGCCCAACAACTGCATTTAAGTTCTAATAGACCTTAGTCAGGGTAGCACCATATTTAATTTTTGACTGGAATGAGGCTGTGAGGGATAGAGGTACAGGGCATTTAATGAATTGTGCTGTTGTTTAACAGCATACCAACTGTTCAGTTGACAAACGTCTTTCCGAAAAAAAAGGTTCAGTAGACAAAAGCTCAAAGTTTTGAAAGTTGTGATTTGGTGAAAATTTCATGATCTAGCATCTTATTATACAGTGTGTGCCATTGCAAAGACTGTAAGTCTATCCTTCACAGCATTGTGAACACAAGCTCCTCCCACTCTTCGACATCACCACAAAGTGTTTGACCACAATTAACGCACACTGTGCACACCCACAGTTAGTGTACGTCCACCACTGCCTGACCTTCCTTAGTGGTGCCAGCCAGGTTTGCCCTAAATGACGGCACTGTTTGTTACTGCTGTGAAACTACTGTTAAAACATCTCCGTACAGCCAGCCTAACTTAACCCTTTATTAAGCTTTACAACAAACAAGCTAGTCTGGCATTGGCATAACTTAGCATCACACAAGGTTGAAATTACATCAAAATTTAATAAAAAAAAGACCCCAAAATTCAAGATATGAACTGTCATGTATTTAACCGAGTTTTTATTTTTGTTTTTAAAAGAATACAGTAAAGCAATATCACATGAGCACATGTGCTTTTTTCCCACATATCAGCACGATTACTAGTGTGATATTCATTTTACACAACAGTTTAATAAACAATAAGTTAATTATACTAATTTTAATTTTTTTAGACACACCACTGTACATTTTGAATGTTTTTGAGGCAGAACAGTTGCCCAGCAAGAGTGTTGTTTTGCCTTAAACAATTCAGCATTTTTAAACGAATCAGGTGGGTCACTGATTCAGTGACCCATGAAGGGTGCTTCTCAAATGGAAGGCTGCATAGTAAGGAAGCATACTTCCTAGTCCAGTCTTTCTGAGGCTTCCTGCTCAGCATTAAATGCTAGAATAAGATGGTCTAGTAAATGCTACTCTTAAACGTTCCCACCTGGCACAAAAACACTATAATTTGATGCAGTGCTGCCTGAGCAACAGGGGCGAGCTGGCTTTTGACCCAGCACTCAGTCTGAAGTGGCCAGTTAAACCAGAGCTTTGCTGCTCATTGCCGCTTATGATAGTGTGTTGAATTAGTATCGCTGTTGTTTCAATATTTTCAATGACTGTAAGTGAGCTATGCTCATATTCTGATTTTAAAATACCCCTGAAATGGGTCATACGGTTGTTATTACCCGAGCATATAAATCAAACACTCTAGAAAACCCTGCTCATTAAAGGATGTGCATTTAATTCATGGATTTAATACAGCTTCATGTAGTTACCTAGTACATATATGCTAAATTTCATAAGTCATTCACAATGCAGTTTATTAGCTGAGCACAGCATTATGAACTATAGCTCTACCTAGGGTCCGACAAATGTGTGTGGGAGTGGCTGAGTAGAAGGGGAGGATTTCATCTCAGACGCCCAGACACTTTTAGCTCAGAAAAAACTAATTGGCAAATACAAAGGGGTTTCGACACCTTCAGTGCTTGGACTTCTAATGACCAAGTATCAAACCTGAGCCACAGGGACGTGTATTAGTTGTCTAAACAAGAAAAACCAAAAGCTTACAGCACCTGGTATTCAGGCGGTCTCCCATCTGACTACTAACCAGGCCCAACCCTGCGTAGGCTTCTGAGATCAGACGAGATCAGGCATGCTCAGGGTAGTGTGGCCGTAAGTGAGAGATGCAGCCAAAAGTAGGCTACTTAAAGAACACTCCCACGCAGTGTGGACTGTGTGGGGATCTGGCATTGGATGGAGAAGCTGAACACGCACAATACAAACCTACTGTAGGTGGCGGTAATGCTCCAAGGAGGAATGAGTTACTTTGTATATAATATATATCCTTCTGAGAACCAGAAATAAAAAGCTTTGTGAATTTAGTATTTTTTTCCTGTCATTACATTGTTTAGAGCATAAGAAAAGAATTGTAAAATAATTACTAATAATTTATAAAAAATTATATTTTATTCATATGTTATTCCATGTCCTCTGTAGAGGACACCAGGACTCAGTTTTTCTAAATTCTCAACTGTTATAAAAGATATAACAGAATGATTTGATATACCATTTTGCTTTATGCAATATGTGTGTAAAATTTCCATATTAATGTGCTGTTGGGACAGCATGTTGAAAAAAAGAAGTGTAATAATGGGAGTAGTAATTGGCCAGATTTTCATAATAATATTATTTTTATTAATAATATTATAATTGTATTATTTTTATATTTCCTAAGAATATTGATATATAATTTGTTTTCATATTCAAATCTTTTGTCTCCTAAAATGTATGATAAACATGCTTTTACTCCTGGTGTCTTCTACAGTGGACATGTATGAAATTATGTCCTGTTTCAATAACAGAAAGTCATATTTTGTTTTTGTAACATATTCCTGAGATGCTGATTTATGACAGTTTTAAAAAATTAGTCAGATTGAAATGGCAGTTACAAAATATTATCATATTTCCCAAAGTGTGTTACATTTGATCACAAAATTAATGTCAGCCATTATTAAAGACCAAGGAGAGGGCGTGGTCATGGAGAAACTTCCAAACATTTGGTATCCAGACTTAAAACTGTGACATGTAAGTTCTCAGAGTACCCAAAATGTATAATAAACATGCTTTTAGTCCTGGTGTCCTCTACAGTGGACATGTATGAAATGATGTCCTGTTTCGTAACAGAAGGTCATATTTTGATTTGAAACCCCATAACATTTTCCTGAGATGTTGATTTATGACAAACAATTTGTCAATTCATCAGATTTAAATGATAATTACAAACTATTATCATATTTCCATTAGGGTGTTACATTTGATCACTAAATGAATGTCAGCCATTTTTAAAGACCAAGGAGAGGGCGTGGTCATGGTGAAACATCCGATCATTTGGTATCTCTGGAAAGCCCTGAATGTGCTCTGTACAGGACATCCAGACTAGAACTGTAACATGTGAGGTCTCAGAGAAATTCACTAAAATATAATGTCCACTACAGAAGCAAAAGCTCCATAGCTGGGTCTCAGGAGGGTATAGAGAGAGAGAGAGAGAGAGAGAGAGAGTCTATGTGTGATGAGCGCAGTAAGTCACGGTCTGCTGCCCTCTTGCGCTTGTATCCAAACTTTCAGCCTTTATGTAAAGTAAAAAAAAAAAAAAAAGACAAAAAATAAAAATGACAGAAGCCGTCGCATTGCAAAAACATATTTCTGAAAATAGCCTTCCTGATATCGTTCGGGCTCAGACACACTCTCTCTGTTTAAATCTAGACGTGGCAAAGTTTGGTGACCAAACTCCATCTTTCTTTCTCTCTAAGGGCAGGGCTGAATTATCTGACCTTTAGGACCCCTTGACCCTTCTCAGCACGTCCAGTACAGAGACCGCTGCCACATCCAAACCTGAACACCATATACTGTTCTTCACCATCTGCCACTTTTAAATGAAATATAATATAATTAGACCAGATTAAATATAAATATATAATTGGTTTGATATTTGTAAACGTTTACACTTGGCCTTATCTATCATTAAAAACGCATGCTTGCTTAGGTCCTAAAAGATGTCCATTTACTGTGAGGTTTGTAATTACCAGCACAAAGGGAACTTATACTATTTCTCAAGATCCCTCTCCAATTTCTGTCTGAAGATCTCAGAATCTTTGCCAATTTTCTAAAGAATTTTCCCATTGTCTGCGACTTCAGAGGTCCATTGTTTCACTGGGAGCTAATTGCTCCACATCTACAGGAGGTACCTGGATCACTGCTTCAGAAAATAGTTTCAAAACAACCTTTTGATTATAGGTTTGAGAGGCAACCCTAATGGAAATAGTTACCAAGATAACAAAAGACAAAGTCTACAGAGATCCTTTGTGCCAGCACGTGCATATTGTAAGACCTCTGGAGAGACATGACTGCTTTTTTATATTCTTTGTCTTTTTGACATCACTTGCAAATTTCCATAAAAGACATTCCCCACATGTCCATTTGCAAATTATATTTTCATTATGTTATGGGTTATCATTCCAGTTAATATTTCCCACCACTGTTTCATTATCCAGTGATTATTTCTCTCATCATTTTATATTCGAGAATAAAATGCATGAATAATATTCCCGTTTAACAGAATTTTGAAACTTTTGTCTCAGATGGATTGATGGTGTTGAGATCAGATCTTTGTGTGAATTATGCTGAGGTCGTACAAATTGCGTGCAAAAATCCCACTGGATTAAGGCAATTAATTCTGAAAGGATCTGGAAACATCATATGTAACATCAAGTATAGCCTATTTATTTAGGCTACATTTTTGGGTAAATATAATATATACAAGCACAATTATGCACGCTCAAAAGGAGAGGGTATGCAAATACACTTACAATACTTAGGCTACAGTAAGAAAATGAGGTGTTACATATTCAAATGAGGCATATATAATCCGCACATCTCTCCGCCAGGTGTACAAATCAGCGCACATCTCTGCAGTAGTCATGGTGTCCTGCATCACAGACTGCATTGAAAAGCCCATCCGGCTTTGTTTTGAAAGTGTCGGTAAATTCGTAGGGCTTCACCCGTGGTGGTTTGTCACTTTACCGCTGGCTGTGTCCGCAGTTCTCGGAGGAGGATTTTACTTTTTGAACGACCTGAAATCAAACGACATAGTGGAGCAGTTTACACCGAAAAACGGCCGCGCTAAAGTGGAGAGGCGTTTCTTTCGAGAAACCTTTCCACAAATGGACTCACAATTTTCAATTGTACGATTGAACACTGATGGGGTTTTTGCATCTTTGATATTTTCTTGTCAGACAAACATACTCAGTGTTGCCGCACTAGAGGAAATCCTCCGCATAGATGGAGAAGTTAGAGGAATCACCGCAACGAATGACGCACAGCAATTTGTGTTTTCGGATATTTGCGCAACTGTGAACGGGACATGCAACTCTAACCTAATGCTTGATGTTCTAAATTACAATGCCAGCAACATTCATTTGGTCAAAATAACGTATCCTGAGTACTGTCATTCCGAATTCAACTGTGTCCACATGGGAAATATCATTAGTAAGGTGGAGGTGGATCACAATGGAGTTGTTCGAAGTGCCAAAGCAATGAGACTTTTTTATTATCTGCAAGAGAGCAATACTTCACTGGAAGATGCCTGGCTTCAAGAATTGGTAGACTTGCTCTCTAATGTAACGACCTCTGTATCAGAAGTAAGTATCTTTGTAGTCAATATTGGTTTGAACATTTGAATCTGTGTATGTACAGTTGAGGTCAAACGTTTACATATACACCTTGCAGAACTTGAATCTTCTGTAATAGTTGCATACGAGTCCCTCAGTTGTCCTCAGTGTGAAAAGATGGATCTCAAAATCATACAGTCATTGCTGGAAAGGGTTCAAATACACAAAGATGCTGAAAAACCAAAGAATTTGTTGGACTTGACGGATTTTTCTGAAGAACAGCAGGCAGTTTAACTGTTCAGGACAAACGAGGGACTAATGAAACAAATTAGTGGTTGCCAGAACTTCACCGTAAAAAATATGGTAGCAACATTTTAGGTGTCATGCAGGGAATTCTGGGAGTGTCAGTTTACGGTTTGTCACTGTAAATTATACAATTACTTTTTCACTTCCAAAAACCGTATTTTTAAGTAGTATTTTACTGTAAAATTACATTAAATGTAATTACATTTATTCACCGAATATAGTATGGAAACTTACTGTTAACAGGTTTTTACTGTAGCATTTTTACAGTCTTTTACTGTTAAATCACAATAATTTTTTACAGTGTGGATCATCCAGGTAACAAAACAGTATTAAGAATCAAGCGTATGTAAACCTTTGAACGGGGTAATTTTTATAAATTCAACTATTATTTTCTCTTGTGGACTATATGTAAACGTCACTTATGTGCAATATCCTATTCAGGTCAGTACTAAATAAAAAAATAACATGCATTTTGTTTGATCCCTCTTATTTTGGTAAAATAATGAACATTTAGCAGATTCTGGAAGTATGTACCGTAAACTTTTGATCTCAACTGTATGACCATTGTGTTAAAAATGTGTAAATGTTTCCCTGTTTTGAATCTTCTATTAAATTACATATAAACATGCCCAGTAAATTTAAGAACTACTAAGAATGCTACATGAAAGATTAATTTGGAAAATCTAAAATGACATAGTCATGAACTCAATCATAATAACATTATCACTCTTGTCAATTTTTATAAATTACGGAGCACATTAATGTTGCTAAATATTTTTGCACGTTATGAAAGTGCTTAACCCTTTGCATATATAGTGGCTTCAAAAGGTAGAAACTTCAGCCACACTTAAGGCATTGCATCATATGTATACAATCAAGTGCCATTTGCAAACATTTTGTGAAATGTTTATAATAAATGCCAAATGGTTTGGGCATTCATACATTAATTTTGTATTTAGGGGGGTTTCTGTATCTCATACCGTGATTCTTAGTCTAATCAATCTTAAGTATGTGACTAAATGAAAAGTTTTAATGATAATTATTTTTCTCAGGTATCCTATTTCACATCCATGTCAAGACAACAGGAGTTTGAGAAGAGTACCCTATCTGTCACTGAACTTTTTGCAATTACTTATTTTCTTGCCATCTCATTTTCAATAATATCTTGCCTGAGGTTTGTGAAATACTGATCATGAACTAAAAAAAAATCTTTCAGATTGCAAATCTGATAATAATTGCAAATATGTATGCATTATTTCATTTCTCTCATCAGGTTTGATAATGTGAGGAATAAAGCATGGGTGGCTTCTCTTGGAGTTTTCTCCACTGCACAAGCTGTGCTGTCCAGCTTTGGGTTGCTGTTACTCATAAAGGTGCCATTTGTTATTACTGTGGCATCTTCTCCATTCCTTATTCTTGGTAAGATACTGTGTCTTAGATCATTTTTATTATGTTTACTGTTTTGAACTTAATCAACCCTACAGTTGGTACAGGATGGTGGTAGTAACAGCAAGGTTGCAAATCTGATTTCCAGGTTACAGGTGCAGCAGAAATACATTGGTCCCCAAACTAGTGTTACCTGAATAACTATTTAGTAATACACATTTCCATTCTAAAGTCTTGCTGCAAATCATCTATATTTTATAATATAGCCCAAAAATAATATTTAGAGTATTTAAATGCACTGAAACAATTTTTAACATTTTGAAGCAAAGCTCACTATTAGAAGACTTTTTGGGCAGAAAAATGCTTAATTTAAGAATTTACACGGTTTTATACATGTAAAACTGACCAATATGCATGATATATATTTTGAGACATGGTCAGATTTTCAATGCTATATAGGACATACAGCTTTATTTATGATGGGTTCTTTCTAAATATGGCCATGTGATTTAAAAAAAAGGTGCTAGGGGGTGGCACATCTTACCCCACATGCTGTAAGTCGCATTGGATAAAAGGGTCAAAAGGCATAAATGCAAATGCATTGCAAATTCTACAGAACTGACACGTTTTAATTTCAAGATGTAAAACTGTTTTTTTTTAGGAATCGGTATCGATGACATGTTTATCATGATCTCCAGCTGGCAACGGACCAACATTCAAGACACAGTGCCTAAACGCATGGCTGATACCTACAGGGAGGCAGCCGTTTCCATTACTATCACCACCCTGACTGACGTGCTAGCCTTCTACCTCAGCTACGGCAACCCTTTCGGCTCTGTTCAGTCATTCTGTCTGTACGCAGGCACGGCTGTCTTGTTCTGCTACTTCTATAACATCACTTTCTTTGGAGCTTGTCTGGCTCTGAATGGCAGAAGGGAGGGGGCGAACAGACACTGGTTAACTTGCATGAAGGTCCCAGAAGAGGTCCCACCAGGACGGTCTAAAGTGTATACTCTGTGCTGTGTTGGAGGATCTTACGACCATAACACAGGAACCGAGGAAGAGCACCCAATGACACTGTTCTTCAGGAAGTATTATGGACCATTTTTGACAACTGTTTGGAGTAAAGCATTAGTAATTTTTATTTACGGAACATACATTGCTGTTAGTGTTTATGGCTGCTTGCAACTTAAGGAAGGCATTGATCTCAAGAACCTAGCACTTGATAAATCGTACATCGTCCAATACTACAAAGCTGAAAAGACATACTTTGATTATTATGGTCCAAATGTAATGTTAGCCATCAACGGCACATTTCCATATTGGGAGGAGAGCAAACGCAATCAACTCGAGTCGTGTATTGTACGGTTTCAGGAGTTGAAGTTTGTCAACAACTTGTCAACATCTTGGCTTCATTCCTTTGAAAAGTATGCAGAGGAACACAGTAATAACATCAGCTCAGAAGGTCAATTTAAAACACATCTTTATCAGTTCCTGGACCACCAACCAATGCTCAGACAGGATGTCAACATATCCAATAACGACATAACTGCTTCACGTCTGTTTCTTCAGACAGTTGTTCAGAATTCAACAGAAAAGAGCGTGTTGAACTCACTACGGAAGACAGCAGAGAGCTGCCCATGTCCACTGTTGATCTACCATCCAGCGTTTATATATCATGATCAATATACAGTAATAGGGCATATCACTCTTCAGACCGTCATTGTGGCAACCCTAGTAATGCTGGTCATCTCCCTTGTGCTGATTCCAAATCCTCTTTGTGCCTTGTGGGTGGCCTTTGCCATCGCTTCAGTCATTTTGGGAGTCACCGGCTTCATGGCACTGCTAGACATTAGTCTTGATTCAATCTCAATGATAAACCTGGTCATTAGCATCGGCTTTTCTGTGGACTTTTCTGCTCATATCTCCTACACATTTGTGTCCAGTTCTAAGCCCGATGTGAATGAAAGAGTTGTGGAGGCCATGGCACACCTGGGTTACCCCATACTTCAAGGGGCTCTGTCTACAATTGTGGGTGTGGTTGTGCTATCAGCTTCCAGCAGCTACATATTCAGAACGTTCTCCACCATTGTGGTCCTAGTCATTACTTTTGGGCTGCTTCATGGCATTGCTTTTATTCCAGTATTTCTAACTTTCTTTGGATTTTGCCACAAATTATGGCAGCACTGAATTCAAAAATCCAACTTCTGCTTTTTCTTCAAATGTCCGCCTTGTAAAATTAACATTCTATTGAAAAAGAGAAAAAAAAGACAATTTCTTGTAGTTGCTTTTAAAGCACTTACAAGCATGTTTAAACTATAGTCAACGCAGATTTTCAAGCATGCGTTTTAAATGTTTTCCACATAAATATTATCCCAGAATTGTGCAAAAAAAGTAATGGAGTTGTAATTCATAGCAAGTAACTGTAATATGATTACAGTAACATGTAACCTGTAGATTGTCATATTGAAATGTTAACATTTTTAATAAAACCCAAGTGATTTCTGTTCCTCCACTGAAAGTCTGTTTAGCATATTTTGATGTGATTATATATGTGCTTTTGTCAGTGTTAATATGTGAATAAAAGCCTAAACTAATTCTGTTTAAAGTGTTTTTTTTTTACAATCTATTAATGAACCTGTTAAACTGTCAAAACGTCGGGTGAATGGACTTTAAATGGAGGGACAGAAATCTTGGATTTCATTAAAAACATCTCGATTTGTGTTTCAAAAATGAACGAAAGTCTTGAAAATGTCATAAGCGAGTAATTGATGTCTAGCTCCATCAAAAAATGAAAACGGTGTCATTTTAACTCTGGCTCCTAGAAGAAATCTAATTACTTTTTAAAGCAAAGAGACTTCACTGGGTGAAAATCCTCATACTTTTCATTTGGGCCAGTAAGCAACCATTTAGAACACCCTAGCAACCACATATCAACATGCTAAGAACCGCTCCTTAGCAATATCCTACATCATGGCACCAACTTTTTTAGTTTAGACTTGTTTGGTTGTGTAATATGTTCTTGCAATGCAGAAGTTGTCACAGTACATGAAAACAACAATTATGCAGAGTTATGTTTCCTTTATTCAGTTCAACTCCCATTTGTGTGTAACAGCATCAAAAGAAAAATAATTTTAAATGACAAACCAGGCAGAACTCAGACTAAAATCAATCTAATACACTTACATACAATACCCTCATTTTGAATTTTATCGATTATAAATCTATACTGTATATACACAACTAAAACGAGCTTGGGTAAAAGGCAAACATACATGGAGGCAAGGTAAACTCATAAATGTAGAGCTACTGTACATGAATAAATAATGTGTAGAATAACGCTGAATAAACCCAGTTTAGCCACTGGAACTAGAGAAATGAATATCAAATATAAAATTTGAATGAATATTACATTTAGTCTCTCTTTTGTTTAATGATTAATGAAAGTGCAGAAATAGAGCTCACACTACAGGAGTTCACTGATCACTGATCCACTTGGAATTTCTTGTCAAAGTTTATCTAACAACATACTTGGGTTCTGATGTATTGACTTGCTGTGACTAAAACTTTTTGAAGCAGCATTGTTCACAAGCCGATATTATGATATGCATCACACAAACAAACATAAATGTCCCAGTACCAAAGTGCTTCGATATATTCCCTCAGTGAAAAATATATTCCCATACATTTCTCAAAGGTCACCATGAAACATATGCTCAGCCTGGCTCAGACAACGGTGTCAGAAACAATGAACAGCAATTTGTTCCTAACTTTATAGTAAACTGGACTGGTGCTTACAGCTTAATGATTTATTCAAAATTGTCTTCTGCTCCACTTCAAATAAGGCAGCACCCTAAAGTCAATGGTACAGAAAAACACTTAAATAGATACTAAATGAGTTGAATTCTCATATAATTTATTTGGAAGAAAATCCCAAGCATGTAAAACTGAAACTAATTTTAGAGATCTGGCTCAGGAAAAAATACATCTTTACCAATGGGGAGTGTCGGCCTACCAAGCTCTTGGTTGCATATGTACATTCATGTCTTTTAGAGTTTCATTGTCCTTTCCCTGCTGCCTGAAGTCCCTGGTGAGCCCTCATCTGCTTTCTAATGTCTTTCCCTCTAAGACCAGCTGGATCTCTTTGGCATCCAATGTCTCATACCGCAGTAAAGCCTCAGCAAGATTTTTGTGCTCCTTAGCACGAGACTTCAGGAGGACTTTAGCACGCTCGTAGGAATCCTAGGAGCATTCAAAGAAATATGTGAGCCAAAAACTGGACAAATTGGTAGCTGGTATTAAGAAATGTTAAGAAAAGTGCAGGCTGTTGAGTGCTTAAAAATGCAATGTTGTAGTACTGATTTGAGGATAGAATTAGATCAGAACAAAGTTTACCCTCAGAAGTATCCTGACTTCATGTTCAATGGCTGCCTGAGTTTCTGGGCTCTGCTTGGTGAGGTCAGCATATGTCATCACACCCAACTAATAACAAAAAAAGAATGACACAAAAATCAAAGAGTCAATGAAAAAAAAAATTATATAAAACTATTTTTTAAAACCTGGCAAGCTGCCTTGCTTTCTACTGAATCCTAACTGTCATGGAAACTCAAGCGACATGTGAAATAGTTTAGTACAGTGACAAAATTAGTAAATAACATGCAAGTTGTTTCATAACATTTCCCATTTAATATTTTTCCTTACACAACATAAACAGGTCTTTATGCATGACAATAAGGGTTCATGATATTTGATATTCAATAAGTTTGAATACAACCAACTCTTTAAACAGAAAAGTAAATAAAGTCTGACAATAATATCCATATATACACATGTATATTCAGTGCGCAAAGACAATTTGCTAAATATGACGAACCTTTTCACTCATGCCAAATCTGGTCACCATCATTTTGGCTATTTTTGTAGCGCTGTCAAAATCACTTGATGCTCCTATGTGAATATAACAAAACATTACACAGATGAAAAACAGAAATAAGCGATTAGCATAATTTTGTTACATTTACTAATTCATGCAGTGTCCTCTCACGTATTTGAAAAATGTGATGTACAATAAACATTCATACTTACAGCCAAGTCATTCTTATAATATAATCATATAGTCTTTCATCTTACACAATACACAAACGATTTGAATGACACTGCAACACCAGAGCAAACAGTACCGCAACATACCAGTGGTGATATTCTCACTGCCAAAGATGAGCTCTTCAGCCACTCGGCCGCCCATGCTGACGTCCATCTGGGCCAGAAGTTGAGCACGAGTTTCACTCCAGCGGTCATTCTCTGGGAGCATGGACACCTAACAGAGAAGACAACAAAAATACTGGCACTATTAAGGCTGACTGTCTCTCACTTGAAAAATAAACAAGCAGCTCATCTCTCTAAAATATTCTAAACCTGACTTTACAATTTCAACCCAAACTGAAGAGATGAGCCCTTTCAAAATAGAGATTCTCATAATCAATTAAAATGTACTCACATGACCCAAAGTTGGGCCTCTCGGCATAATAGTGGCTTTATTTATGGGCATGGCATCTTTGGTGTAGTATGCAATAATAGCATGGCCTGACTCGTGGTACGCTGTGATCTCTTTATTCTTCTTGTCAATCTCTGCACTCCTGCGTTCTGGCCCTGCAGAGGGGGAAAGTGAATGGAAAACAAGTGATGCACCAACAATTCAGCAATTGAAAATATTCAATCGAAACAGCAAAAAAAAATAAAAATAAATTCAGTTTCAGCCGAAATGGTTAGGAGGGCCAAACATTTGCACTTTTCTGATGGCGCACACTGTGTCAGCATCTATTTGTGACCCTGGACCACAAAACCAGTCACATTATCACATTATCTGAAAGCTCAATAAACAAGCTTTCCATTGATGTATGATTTGTTAAGATAGGATAATATTTGGCCGAGATACATAGATTTTACTATTTGAAAATCTGGAATCTGAGGGTGCAAAAAAATCTAAATATTGAGAAAATCGCCTTTTAAGTTGTCCAAATGAAGTTCTTAGCAATGCATATTACTAATCAAAAATTAAGTTTTAATATATTTACAGTAGGAAATGTACAAAATATATTCACGGAACATGATCTTTACTTAATATCCTAATGATTTTTGGCATAAAAGAAAAATCAATAATTTTGACCCATACAATGTATTTTTGGCTATTGCTACAAATATAACCCAGCGACTTAAGACTGGTTTTGTGGTCTAGGGTCACATTTCATACACACGATGTGAATAAGCTGCAACAAGTAAACATGTCAGAATGGACAACCGAACAGCTTTACTATGACTGGTTTCATTTATCGAGTACACGACACCCTGAACCACATACAGAGCTCAGTTACCCAGTTGCCCAAATTTAAAACTTTATTTTTAGTTCGGTGTTTCTGCCAAAAAGTTATTTTTGGTGCATCACTATGAAAATGTAGAGGTTTTATTGTCTAATATGAGCAGCAAAGTTTATTTCAGCATGCAGAATAAGTTACAGGTACCTACCCATCAGTATTTTGTCCTTCGCAAACTCCAACTCCTTCATGGTCACCATGTCTTTACCATCCACAGCTGCCTTTAGTGCGGACTGATTAACAAGATTCTCCAGATCGGCTCCAGAGAACCCCACCGTTCCTCTAGCAATGATCTCTGCCTCCACAGCTAATGACCAGAAAATACAATAATCCTTAAGAACAATTACTTTACTTGCTGTACTATTACTTTTTTACCTTTCAACATTAATAGTTCAGAATCTAATAGGTACATTTGAAAATTAATCTTTAACAGACCACTTACCAGAGTCGACTTTAATTTTTTTAAGGTACCACTTGAGGATTTCAGTGCGGCCCTTCACATCTGGTATGGGGACAGTGACCTGCATATCAAAACGGCCTGGCCGGATCAGAGCACTGGGGAACAAGATTCAGATTTTCTTACCAATCAGCAACATTATATAAAAAAAAATAACTGTCAAACAAGCAGGCTTTTGTCTTTAGATATTTGAAATGCAATCTACGTACTTATCCAAAGCTTCAGCGAAGTTTGTTGCTCCAATTATGATGACACCTTCATTTGGCTTGAACCTACATATGTTAAACACCGAAAGTTAGTGAAAGAAACTTACAAACCTTTCACTCAAACGAGTGCAGTCAAAAGTTGCAATGGAGTCACTTTGAGTAGCACAGCTCACCCATCCATCTCTGCTAGAAGCTGATTGATTGTCTGTCTAGAATAGGGGTGCATAGGGGACTCAATCCTCTTTCCTCCAACACTATCCAGCTCATCAATGAAGATAACACAAGGAGCGTTAGCTTTAGCTTCCCCTACAGGACAAATGCAGGAGAACTGCTTTAATACATACATACATACATACATACAATGACTCATTCACACTTTTGGTTACTTAGGCCTTGGCGATAAAACGGTATCAATATTTATCGACGGTACACCTTCTTCAATGACGATATAAAAAATGTTCGATATAGTGCACGATATAGGCACGTGCTATGAGTGACGCAGACAGCACACACAAACACGAACACATGCTGAAATGA
>NW_015536505.1:645028-649815 GCF_001515605.1 Sinocyclocheilus anshuiensis | reverse complement strand
GGAGAAGATCTTGATTAGGTTAAAACCGAAACCAAGCCATTCACAGAGAACGCATATTCAGCGCATTTTTTTAGACGGACAAATATGACTGCTGCACTCGCGTCTCACAGAAGAGATGTATAGAAAGCCATGCAAAGTTAAAACAGTTTAAACTTTTAGAAAACACGTTGCAAATTTGTGGAGGTTTATTCCTTTTCACTGCGTCTCTTATGTTTTTAAACGCAATCTGCGTGATGGCCGATTTGGCTCTTTGTATTAAGCAATGCATAAATACATGATACTGTTTTGTTCATAATTGTTAATGCAGTTTACGAAATTATATTTGATTTATATGAGTTAATTTAGACATAATTAACGTTTTTTTATAGACAGTTATTCCCATGCGTTGACATTATGTGCTGCATTATTTTGCTCATTGCGCCCTCCTGTGGCCTCGGGAGACAAGACAAAAATTTCCTTAAAACCTATTTAATCTGCATATAAAACATTAGAAATTAGATATTTGTTACATTTTTATTGTGTTTGACTGTTAAAAAAAATAAAAAAATTGTTGTTTGTCTCAATAAATTGGGTTAATTTAAAAATACAGTGGTTAAATTTAAACATTTTTTTCTATTGCTCTTTTTAAAAAAGGTTATAAAAAATGTCAATAATTATCGATACCGAACTATACGAAACAATACATCGTTGATCAATTTTTTAGCTATATCGCCCAGCCGTACTTTCACATACACAGAATTAGGCAGATAGTATGGCATCATCTATAAACAATCGTGCTTGAATTATGAATTTGAGTGACACTATGCAAGCTAGGTACTTACTAAAAAGGTTTCTGATTCGACTGGCACCAACACCAACAAACATCTCATCGAACTCTGAGCCAGATGCGTAGTAGAATGGCACATCTGCCTCACCTGCCACAGCACGGGCCAACAGGGTCTTTCCTGTACCTGGAGGCCCAACCAACAAGATTCCTGCAAATAAATGAATATAGATCATAAATATCATGAATATAAAAAAAACAAATAAATACTATTTAGGTAAAAAAAGAAAGAAATCTAAGGCTAAGTTTACACTAGTGCGTTTTCATTTTAAAACGCATAACTTGCTATGGTTACGCCTGTCGTTTACACTACCCCGGCGTTTTCGACCCTCGAAAACGGAGACTTTCGAAAACTCTGCAGACCCCATTTAGTTTGAAAAATCCAGGGTTGCGTTTCAGTGTAAACGGACCAAAACTTAGACTTTTGAAAACGATGGCATGGCTGGCCACATTTGCTCTGCGTATCCTTGACGACCGTGTAAACAATGACATCATGCACATTGTTGTACCTGCATGAATGGTCATGTGACCTGTGTTTTCGGTTGTGTAGTGTGGACGGAGAACGTTTCTGAAATGCAGTGAAAACACAAGTGTAGACGAGAATCGTTTTCATTTTCTAACGCAGTTTTAAAACGAAAACGCACACTAGTGTACACAGGGCTTAAAGCTGCTGATAGTTCAATAAAGCAGCTAACGGTGGCGATTAATAGGTCAAAATTTGATATCAGTCATTAATATTGAGCACATCTGTCAAACTCCCAAAATACAAAAAGGCACTGTTAAATATTGTGCATTATATTGCAAGTACTCACAAAGGCTTTGTATGAAGAGCAAACCAAAATAGAAGTAATTTTTTCTCAATTCAAAAATGTCACCATAAAACTCAAAATGTGCTAAAAGAAAATGGCATTGTAAATATAGACAACACCTAGATTTTTGTCTTTCTCACACAAAGCTGTAGTATGACTTCAGAGTGCTTGGAACACAGTGTGCGAGTCATATGGACTTGCTGGTGTCTTTTTTTTTTGTCCTGGATGTTATAGAAGCTAGGTGTAAGAATTCTTCAAAAATGTATTCCACAGAAGAAAAAAACAGGGTCTTTCCTGTACCTGGAGGCCCAACCAACAAGATTCCTGCAAATAAATGAATATAGATCATAAATATCATGAATATAAAAAAAACAAATAAATACTATTTAGGTAAAAAAAGAAAGAAATCTAAGGCTAAGTTTACACTAGTGCGTTTTCATTTTAAAACGCATAACTTGCTATGGTTACGCCTGTCGTTTACACTACCCCGGCGTTTTCGACCCTCGAAAACGGAGACTTTCGAAAACTCTGCAGACCCCATTTAGTTTGAAAAATCCAGGGTTGCGTTTCAGTGTAAACGGACCAAAACTTAGACTTTTGAAAACGATGGCATGGCTGGCCACATTTGCTCTGCGTATCCTTGACGACCGTGTAAACAATGACATCATGCACATTGTTGTACCTGCATGAATGGTCATGTGACCTGTGTTTTCGGTTGTGTAGTGTGGACGGAGAACGTTTCTGAAATGCAGTGAAAACACAAGTGTAGACGAGAATCGTTTTCATTTTCTAACGCAGTTTTAAAACGAAAACGCACACTAGTGTACACAGGGCTTAAAGCTGCTGATAGTTCAATAAAGCAGCTAACGGTGGCGATTAATAGGTCAAAATTTTATATCAGTCATTAATATTGAGCACATCTGTCAAACTCCCAAAATACAAAAAGGCACTGTTAAATATTGTGCATTATATTGCAAGTACTCACAAAGGCTTTGTATGAAGAGCAAACCAAAATAGAAGTAATTTTTTCTCAATTCAAAAATGTCACCATAAAACTCAAAATGTGCTAAAAGAAAATGGCATTGTAAATATAGACAACACCTAGATTTTTGTCTTTCTCACACAAAGCTGTAGTATGACTTCAGAGTGCTTGGAACAGAGTGTGCGAGTCATATGGACTTGCTGGTGTCTTTTTTTTTTTTGTCCTGGATGTTATAGAGAAGCTAGGTGTAAGAATTCTTTAAAAATGTATTCCACAGAAGAAAAAAAGTCATACAGGTTTGGTAGAATATGAGGTTGAAGCAAACAGAATTTAGGTTTAACTATTCATTTAAATGGTTCTGGCTTGGAGCCTTACAGCAAAAGTGTGTTCTTGCCTTTAGGCAGCTTTCCTCCCAAAACAGTGAACTTCTGTGGGTTCCGGAGGAACTCCACCACCTCCTGCAGCTCATTCTTGGCCTCCTCCACACCCTTCACATGCTCAAAGGTGACATTCTTCATCTGGACAGGATCCACTGCTGAGTCCAGGCCTGATGTGGTTCGGAATCGCACTGTCCGAAATGGTTACATTATAGTTCACACTCCAAACACACACAAAGCACTACACAGAGCTTTCTCAAAGCCACAAAAAAGGCATGAAAGGGGCAAGCCAGCCAACTGAGCATTATTGGTTTTCAATCCAAGCCAAAACTTTCACTAATGATTCAGATTTTATATTCACACTGGTAGACATGACACACAGGACATAAACTATACTGAATTTAGGGAGACAAATCACACATGCAGAAAATTCTACATAATATTTACCTGATAAGAAAGGAGTTTTTGAGAGTCCATATAAGCCCACCAGCAAAAGCACCAATAGTATCAGTCGCGTCCTCCTTAATGATTCTATTGGAGATGATATGTTTTTTTTTTTTAATACAATAATAAAGAGAGAAAGAAACAATCATATCAGGTTCAAAAACTTTCACCATTCAGTTCACAATAGACCTTAGTCAGTGTAAACCAAGGCTGTGAGAGACAAACCTACAGTATTTACAGTACTGTATAAAGGTACTAGATCTTTTGTCTACTGAAAGCCCAAAGACAACTTGCCTTGGGTTCTCTGTGTTAGGGCCTGAGCTTTTAGGAATCCCTCTGCAAAACCAGTCTTAAAAGCATCATGTTGACCATCAGGTATGTTTTTGTTTTTAAGGAGCTTGTCCAACGTTTCAACATCTGGCCCTTTGTCTCGTGTAAGGAAACCCTGATGGACAAAAACATAAATAACATTAAAACGGCAATCCAAACCTTCTTTTACAAAAGACATTTAAAATGTGCTAAAAAAAAAAAACCATAAAGCATAATTATTAAAGGTATATTTTGTTTTCTGTGGGCTACTGAACAATGCACCTGCACAAAAATGCACATGCACTTAAAGTCCATGTAAAGGCAATTCAAAGAATTGTTTCTAAAAACATTATAAATGTTAGAAATGTATTGCTGAAAATACGTTACACAGACTGAGAAATATGTAGTACTGAATTGTAGTACTGAGTTTTTCACCATTTTTTGGCGGAGCTGAAATAATGTCTCAATGATGCACTGGAGCCACTGAGCATGGCCCCTCCCCTAAAAATATAATACCGCTCTAGAAGCGGTACTTTGATGTCATACACCGATCGATCTTCGTAGTGCCACTTGAAGTGGAACACAACTAATAACTAGAGAGCATTAGCATCAGTGGTTTGCCCGCTCAATCACGAGTTACTGTCAAGATGATCAACAAAGTAGTCCATCAGTGGTTCAACTGTAGATCAACTTTGTCGGTCATCTTGGTATTTTTCTGGACCTTGAACGTGGTAGTTTCCTTGTTGTCTCCCTTGGAACTGGAATCATGGCGGAATATCATGTGAAGTCCACTTCGCAGGGCACTTACGGTCGAATAAGACAACGCTTTGAATGCTGCTGCCTGAACAAGAGACCTCCTTACTGAAGTGAAAGTGTTTGCTGGTGTCACTATCTCGCGAACGCGCCGGAGGATCTCCACCAAATTCGGGGGGATCCCTTCAGCTCGAGGAGCCCTCTCGAATGCCACCCTCCGCGCGTTGGTAGCCCCCCGGGATCGCTAGATCGGTCGGCGCCGGACCGCGAATTTAACCACCCCTAACTCC
>NW_015536505.1:639121-644843 GCF_001515605.1 Sinocyclocheilus anshuiensis | reverse complement strand
ATGGAGCGCGCTCTGCTGGACAAACTAAGTAATTACACCATTCAGAAGCATTTGATCTGCGTTATGTTCTGTAAAAACAATGTTCATATCGGATTCGCCGATACCGATATATCGGCGACAGGCTCCTATCGGCCGATAATATTGGCTAAACGATATATCGGTCGGGCTCTACCTTTAATATTGCTTTATACGGACTTTTAAGAAAAATTACTCCCAGGGTTGTGCAGGAAGCACAGCTCTGAAAATAATTTAAATACAAATATTGTTTTCATTATGCTGTTTAAAAGATTAAGAGAAACCAACTCTTATTCACATATGAACACCGATCACTGCACATACATAAAGCTCATCAAATATAGTACTGCGTGAGAACCAAGCCTAAATTTTCTGTGCACTGATCTGGTCAGGCCGTTTTGATATGTAAGTCACCGTCGCCTTTAACGCATCTAAGTTAATCATTTAGAGTCTAATAGTTTCAGCAGGAAATGAGTCTTATCTAGTTACATAATTAAAATATCTTGTTTTGTGTTCCACAGAAGACAAAGTCATACAGGTTTGGAAGAACATGAGGGTGAGAGTAAATGATGCCAGTTCTAATTTTTTGTTGAACTATCTCTTTGTGTTTTAAGTAAATAAACACTACATTAGGTTAACATCATTTAAAAGAAAGTGCTGTATTACTGTGCGTGACCTTCATAAATGATGGTGTATATCCCTCAGGCTCCGCTGTACTGTCTAAGCCTCCCTGTAGACGGCGTGTTCTTGACTTCAGAGTTTTAAAGCCTCGATTTGGGACCATCACTGAAAATAAAAGATTAATATTTTATGAATATCAGCTGGAAAAAACACAGATCATGTCAAATGAAGTTGCCTGTTTACTGAGTGACAACTGAATAACAAAATACTTCACACTTTACATGGCAAATATTTGAGATCTGTACATAATGTTTGGAGAGGTGACTTGTTCTGCTTAGAGAACACAGCAGTAACACCGCCCATTCTTGAAAACCCTGAAAAGGAAAGCAGAAATTAAACAGTTAATACATCATGTGTGGTAAATTTAGTCTTACAACATGAGAAAGCTGCACAATCAATTATATAATAATCAAGATTACAATGATGGCTGCAGCAGTTAACTATTGTGTGAACTGTTGAGTGCATGAATGCAATGGCAAATAAAAGGTCTATTGGTAAGAAAAAAAGGTCCTAATGAGGGAGATTTAAGTAGTCTCATTCACAAATGTGCATTTTATATTTATTTATTTTTGGCACAGGAAAACGCTTAAAAGTGTTAAAGAAACAGCAAATTTAACAAAGCTTAGGATTTATGTCATTGGCTCAGGTATCAAGAACGTGAAGGACAATCTTTGTGTCTCACCATGTTTGTTGTGAAAGAATGAATCTGAGGAAAGATGGGAAGTCCTCCAGATATTTGGCACACTCCTCAGTTGTGAGAGCGACTCCCGCTGAGTAACACAGGGCAGAAGCTTCTGCACCAGCTCATCTAGCTGGCTGACCCCGAGATCTGTCAAACCTAAATCCCTGAGGGTCAGTGATGGCTTCCCAGCACAACACCACAGATGCAGAATTTAAGAAGGAAAAACACTGTTAGGATTCAGAAGAGCATCATTAATTTGAAAGCTGCTAACATTCAACTGCTCAATTTATTAACCACATTTCCATGGAAATAAATGACTTCAAAGGACAAAGGGGAGGCTCCGAAAACCTACATGTGTAAAGTATTTATCAGTGTACAGATGAATGCAATTACCTCTGTGCAGTTCAGATCTTGTTCTGGTATGTTCTCTCTGTGTTTGTGATTGACTGAAGTATTGCTGCTCACTGAACCCTTCAGAGAGTGCAGGGCATTGATGAGGTGACTCAACTGGACTGTTACCTGGGGAGATAAACAGCAAAGCCAAGTATTTCATATGTGAGAGAAAAAAAATCCAGCATTAGTTTATATCCAGCTGGTCACATTAATGCATTTGTTAGCCAGCCAAGTTGCATATTTAAAGCTAGTAACGTGAGAAAGCAAACTGATATGTTTATTTTATGCAGCAGAAATCCTGCCGCTCCACAGAGCGCCACTCACATAGTTTTCCCATTAAATTACAATAGTCCCAAATCGTTAATTTACATATAGATTTCACCCTGGGCTGGAAAATAGTGTATTGTGCATTTTTCAGTGAAACGTTTGTCTTTCTGAGGCTGTATGCCTCATATAGAGCTCTAACTCGCGCATTTTCTTTCAGTTTTGCTGTTTTTTTAAACATGTATGCTGCTTTTTTGTTAATTCTTAAAGTGAACTTAAATAAAAAATAAACTGTTTTAGACCGCTGCTTGAACTGAACATGTGTGATACCTGCGAGTTCTCCTAGACGAGGCGCTGCACTTTTTTTCCCGGTGTGCGACTGCCATATTTTGATATTTTGATTAGATAATCATGAAGTGTTCTAGAATAGAATCAGTTAAAGTGTGAGAGTATACATATAATATCCATATGTCATTTCAATGCTATGGCCTGCACACTGCCATATTTTGATAAGATAAGCATGAAGTGTTCTAGAATAGAATCAGTTAAAGTGTGAGAGTATACATATAATATCCATATGTCATTTCAATGCTATGGCCTGCACACTGCCATATTTTGATAAGATAAGCATGAAGTGTTCTAGAATAGAATCAGTTAAAGTGTGAGAGTATACATATAATATCCATATGCATGTCATTTCAATGCTATGGCCTTTGTGTAGATATTTAAAGATGGCCATCTAGTTAGAGTGTAATTTCAACATCTTGAAACACTGTGGTGGATTAAATGATCAAAAAAACCTTTCTGTTGTGATGCATGTTTATACACTGGTTACGTTACGCATATCAATGTCTTCAAACAGCATTTGTATAAACAGAAACCGTCAATAACACTGCAATCAAGTGAGCTATAACAACGACTAGACTAATAACATATCATCGACTTTTCAGCACGGTGTTCAAAAACTATTCGCTCAAATTTTAAGATTAAAGTGCTGCTTGTTATATATGCTAGCTAACCAGCTAGCCTGCGTAACGTTACAAGTTATGAAACCAGCTGTCCTCAACAGACAGCGATTTGATACCTGTGGCTGAAGGGAAGTCGAAAGAGAAAACATTTCCGATTAGCTGATGAAACTCTTGAAGACAACGGGAGTTTATTGATTTTGGAGTTACATGTAATGCCCTCCACCTGTGTCCTCTTCCGCTCAACTAGTCTTGCTGGGCTGACACCGCAAAGACTCATCAACATATCTAACTACAACATCCGGCATAGAGGAGTATAAAATAAAAGTCCTGCTTAAAGTAAAAGTCCAGCTGAGTTGCCAAACATTTCTATCAATCCAAGTCCTGTGGCGTTATTTTAATGACAAATGTCGAGAGCACATTATTGTAGCGCGAAAGGGATGTGCCAAACGAGGCTTTTGAAGCAGTGAGGCTTTTGCAACAAACTGCGTTGATGCTTCGAAGCTTTTGGCACAGTGCTCTACCCCGCTATCTGGTGGTCAATACAAATTCTTACACCAACTGTATCATTTAGATGTTTTGTTCATTGGGATGTCATTGTAAGGTTTAATTGTCTATTTAATAAGCATAAGAAAAAGTGAAAGGCGGCATGTGTGTGTGCAGCGATAGAGTTTCCCAAATGTATTGTATTTTGCACAATACAATGACAATAAAGACTTTATTTTCTTAATGTTTACTTGCATCAAACTTGTGTCTTTTCACATAAATAGAATGTTTAATACCCCAATAAATTAGACCTACGTCATTTTTCATTGCATTATTTTTGTGTCTTCCTTACAAAAGAACACAAACATGCACACTGTTAAAAAAACACAAATGCACAAATACAAATGTAGTTGATATATTTTGCAATAATATAATAATAATAATAATAATAATAATAATATAAATAATATATTGTTCTCGCCAATGTGAGCTGCTGACAACAGAGGACGGCGTTTACAAGCAGCAAAAAATGTTTGTGGTTAAGGAAGGACTTTTATCCTTTTTGGGAACAGTGGTTGAGCCCGCAAGGTGTTTTAAAGGGGTTATATGATGTTGCAAAAAATAATATTATTTTGTGTATTTGGTGTAATGAAATGTGTTTATGCGGTTTAAAGTAAAAAAAATAACATTATTTTCCACATAATGTTCATTATTGTTTCTCCTCTATGCCCCGCCTTTCTTCTTCTTCTTCTTCTAATAACGTTTTATGGCGGATGGCAAACCAACTTCTGGTGCATTTACCGCCACCAACTGGACTGGAGTGTGGAGCACTAATAAATACATATTTATATTTATCTATATTTTATATTAAATTTTTTTTATTTTTTTTTTAAAAACCAAAACACACACATTCCTAAATTCTCCTGATTAATCCTATTCCTTTAATGTATTTAACAATAGCACCATATATTTTACCTTGTTCTGCATGCTCTTTCAAGAGGTTTGACAAATTAAATGATTCAACACCCATGTTTCTTACTTCCTTAATGAGTTTTAACCTTTCTTTTTCATATTTTTTACATTTTATTAAAACGTGCTCTATTGTTTTTGCCTGATTACAAAAAATACATTGACCGGTTTCATGTTTTCCTATATTAAACAGAGAGTAATTTAATCTAGTATGCCCTATTCGGATGCGAGAAATAATTGTATCTTCTTTCCTATTCCTAAAAATACTTCTTCCATGTCCTACTTGCTGCTGAATATTATACATTTGTCTGCCCTTGCTTTCACAGTTACATACTTCTTGCCATTTTTTGTTTATGAATTCTTTAATTTTCCCTTTAACCTCATTTTTGCTAAGAGTCACTTGAATATCTATTTCTGAGTGTATAAGAGCTTGCTTAGCAAGCTTATCAACCACTTCATTAGCCTCCACTCCCACATGAGCGGGAACCCACAAAAATGTTATTAAGCTTATATTAATTATTCGTAATAAACTTGCAAGAATCTCATAAATAATGTCTTGCCTTGATGTTTTTACTCCACTTGCAAGGCTCAATATTGCTGCATAAGAGTCAGAACATATTACTACTAACCTTGGTTTTACATCCTCTACCCACTGGAGCGCTACCACCATGGCAATTAATTCTGCTGTATACACGGATACATGATCAGTTATTCTTTTCTTAATACTAGTTTGAAACTGTGGAATAAATACTACAGCAGCTGTTCTGCCAGAGATAGAGTCTTTAGAACCATCTGTATATATATGTAACCACGATGGATAAGTCTGATCTAAATACTGCTGTGCAATAATGTTCTTAGGGGTTTCTTTCTCATTCTTAATTTTTATTTGTATTTGAAAATCGACTATTGGCATAGGAAACATCCACGGTGGTATACTGGACAATATCACAGTAGGGCTAACATCACAGTCTGCAATACCAACAACTTGTGCTTCCCTTTTAGCAATCCATCCAAAGCTTTTAATATTTTTGTTTCCATGCTCCCAGCATTCTTCAATCACACCCTTTACTGGATGACTCTCTTTATGTCCTTTTAGATTAACCCAATAATTCATTCTTAATTTATACCTACGAAGGAATAAAGGAGCTTCCCCAACTTCTACCTGCATGGCTGCAATGGGAGATGTTTTGAACGCACCACAACATATTCTAAGAGCTTGATTCTGTATAGTTTCAATCTTTTTGAGTGTGGTTTTAGATGCAAATCC
>NW_015536505.1:631275-639101 GCF_001515605.1 Sinocyclocheilus anshuiensis | reverse complement strand
TGACAATCACATGCGATTTATCGTGCAGCCCTAAGTTTGTTTGTTGATCACAAAGTACAAAGTAGATGAGGAAAACTAGGATGCCGGGTGTATTCAAAGCGCCGCCATTACTGTCTAGAGTCCGTGGAATTGCGCGCTGTGATTGGTTGTTACTGTTTACAGTGCGTGGAATGGTGCGCTGTGATTGGTTAAGCGGATATATCGCATTCTGCAGAGAAGGGAGACTGGCGTTTGTCGCGGTTTGGAAAGAAAGCAAGAAAACATGACATAATAACTCGGCAGATATAGCATTTTGCGTAAAATTAAAAATGGACTTTTCAATACCGACCATATACAATACTGATTTTGGCGGAAACGCAATAAAAAAAAAAAGGCTTTTATCGCGTTTTGGAACCAAACTCTTCATATATTCCATAGACTTACCCAACACATCGACTATTTAATTAACAAATTTCAAACTAGAACTTTTTTTTTTATTTTTCTTTCAAATCAAACACAACATTACTTTGCCATTGCTGTCACTCATCACATTCACGGATATTAATTTTACATTTATTACCAAGCCTGGTCGCATAACTCAAAGTCATTTGTTACTGACGGTATGTCGATACTCTTTTCTTTTGTCTTCTTGTTTTTTTCTATAGGTTCAGCCGCTCCGCAGGCTTACTTACTCTGCCTGATATAGTGATGTTAGGTTTCCTTACAATGTTCTCTACAGGTAAATCAGAGTCCACACGAAGTTGAACGTTCTGTGATGACTGTTCTGAACTAACTTTCTGTGATGACTGTTCTGAACTCTCCCCAGTCTTCATAGTAACTCCTGGAACCTGTTCTGGCAGCAACTGAAGATGCCTGCGATTTCTCCTTTTCTCTCCCTCTTTTTCACTGAAGACCTCGTATGACCTTGGAGTAGCACTCTCTGCCAACACCGTAGCAGGTCCCTTCCACTTTGCTTCATCGTCTAACTTTAACAAGACTGAATCCCCTGGTCTAAGAACTGGTAAGTCCTTCACGCCATGTCGTCTGTTAAAGTAGTACGTTTGTTTTTCTTTTGCTGCTTTGTCTCTCTCTTTTATGCTTGATTTGTTTGGCCACTTTGGTCTCAGGTTTTTCGGTAAGGTGGGTAGGGTAGTACGCATTTTCCTTCCCATGAGCTATTCTGCTGGGCTGACCCCTGTAGAGGAGGTAGGGGTAGCTCGAAAACACATGAGTGCTACCACTGGGTCGTCCTGTTTCAGAATGCGCTTCGCTGTTTGAACTGCACATTCAGCGTGTCCATTGCCCTGTGGATTGTGCGGACTTGATGTAATGTGCTGAGTATCGTACATATCACAGAAGATTCTCCAAGCTTCACTGGAGAATTGCGGCCCATTGTCACTAACAATTTGTTCTGGTATGCCAGACCTTGCAAATAACGCTTTAAGTCTTTGAATAACATATTCTGATGTAGTAGACTGTAGCAGAAGGATCTCCAAGTAGCGCGAATAATAGTCCGATACCACCAGATATTGTTTCCCTTTATGCACGAGTCTATGGCTATTCACTGCCATGACCTTTCTGGCAGAGGTGTTGACTGTAGAGGTTCCTTGTGCTGTGCACGTTTATTTTCTATGCAGTACCTGCATGTCTCTATTTTGCACCTAAGATCCTCAGAAATTCCGGGCCACCATACAGCCTCTTGGGCCCGTGCCCTGCATTTTGATAAGCCTTGGTGACAGTCATGAATTCTGTCAAGCATCTTGTGTTTTTGGAATTACAATGCGATTCCCCAGCACAATCAGTCCATCACTCACTGACAAAGAGTCTTTCCATTTGTAAAAACTCTGTACACTGTTAGGAGCACTTTTGACATATTCTGGCCATCCTTTCGTAATGAATCTCTCCACAGTTTGTAGCTGCTCATCCTTCTGTGTCTCCATTTTTAGTTCTGTCAACTTGCGTTGAGACACTGGCAGACAACCGATGACTGCATCTACATGACAACTCACATCTGCTGTCATAAAGTCCTCCGTAGTGTTTAACGGGCTTCGTGACAACGCATCTGCAACAACCAAGCTTTTGCCTGGTGCATACTCTGCTTTTGCATTAAACCGCATGAGTCTCATCAAAAGTCTCTGACATCTCACTGGCACAATGTCTAGATCTTTACTGTTGATCAGCGGTATTAGTGGCTTGTGATCCGTGATCAATTTGAATGTGTCCATGCCCACCGAATACTTCTGGAACCTTTCGCACGCCCATACGCCTGTGAGGCATTCCTTCTCTATCTGGGTGTATCTTGTTTCGGACCCTGTCCACCTTCTAGAACAGTATGCGACCGGTTTCCAGCTGTTGTCATGCTTTTGCAGTAAAACACCGCCGATACCATAGCTGCTAGCATCCGCTGATACCACTGTTTCTTTAACCAGATCATAATGTGCCAGGACTGGTGCTTTAGTGAGCAAACTTTTAAGAGTGCTGAATGCACTTTTCTGTGGTTCATCCCATGTCCATGCCTGTCGTTGCCAGATCAGGGATGTATTTACTAATGTAGTTTATGAGGCCTAACGCCCTTCTCAACTCATTTACGTTGTTTGGCTCTTGCAAATAAATCACTTATCGCATGCACCTTTTCGTGGGTCTGCTCTGACACCTTGTGCATCCACAACATGTCCAAGAAAACTAAATTCTGCTTTCCTGAATACGCATTTGTCTTTATTCAATTTGAGACCCAAACTTTCCATCCTTTCCAGCACTCTTTTCAAGTGATCGTCGTGCTCTGCCATGTCCTTCCTGTACACAATCACATCGTCCATGTACACAGCAACTCCTTCCATGTCAGCTAGAAGCTCATTCATTTTTCGTTGAAAGATTTCTGGGGCTATGCTGATCCCGAACGGCAGTCTCTTAAAACAATAGCACCCCACCAGAGTGATGAATGTCGTCAGCAAACTGCTCTCATTACATAATGGAATCTGCCAAAATCCTGACGCTGTGTCTAGTGATGTAAAGATGCTTGCTTCAGCTAATTTAGCTAGGATCTCATCCATTGTGGGCAGTATGTATCTCTCTCTTTTTATGTTGTCGTTCAGTTTATTTAATCCAACACAAATTCTGACAGTGCCATTAGGCTTCATGACCGGTACCATGGGTGCACACCAATCTGTAGGCTGTGTGACTCTTTCCACGACACCTTGTTCCTCTATTCTCTGCAGTTCTGCTTTAACTTTAGGAAGTAGCGGAAACGGGACCCTCCTCGCGGTATGTACTGCATATGGCACTGCGCCTTCTTTCAGGTGAATTTTTACCGACTCTGTTTTCATTGTACCACCTCCCTCAAAAACTGTGCTTACTTACTCTACACTCTTGACTAGCCCCATTTCAGTGGCTGTCTGTCGGCTTAGGAGGTTACTGACAGTTTCCCCTGCCACTACATACACGGTCATGGTGTACTTTCTACCCTTATGCTCCGCTCTTGCCGTAAATTTTCCAATACAATTTAGTGAACCACCTGGGCTGTTCAGAACTATGTTTGAATGACAAAGCTGAGCTCTTGGGGTAAGTTTTTCAAATGTCACGGTGTTTATTACAGTAACATCTGCTCCCATATCTATATTAAAGGTAACTGGGGTATCACCTATCTTAAGTGACACAGTCCATTTATCTTCTTCTGTCTCATTTTTGTTACTCACTGCGCCCAGGTAGAATCTCTCTTCACTCATTTCTTTTGCTGTCACTTGCCTCACAGTTTTTGATTTGCACATTCTCGCCCAGTGTCCTTTTCTTTTGCACTTTTTGCATTCCGTGTCTACCGCTGGGCATCTTATGATGTCTTTGTGTCCTGTTTTATCAAATGTGCCACATTCGTTTGCTGTATTGTTCCTTTTCTTTTCTCACTGCCTCTTTTGTGTTTCTCTTTTGTCCAGGGCCTTTCCGCCACCTTTGATGAATGCCTGGATGCTACCTCCTGCACACTGCCTGTTGACTGACCCTCCTGCTGGCTGATCTGCTGTGCAACATCTTCGGCCTGCCTTGTCATCTGCACGGCTGTTTCCAGGGTAAGTTCTGTCATTAACTGCATTTTTCTGGAAAGCTCTTTATCCTGAATTCCAACAACAAGTCTGTCTCTTATATGTTTATTTCGGCTTGCCCCGAATTCACAGTTCTCACTAAGTTCATAGACGGATCTAATATAACATTCTGCCTTTTCTCCAGGCCTCTGCACTCTCTGGTGGAAACATGCTCGCTCGTGTATCACATTCTTTTTTGGCAAAAAGTAGTCGTCAAATTTTCCAAGCACTGTATCGTAATCATCAGCACTTTCCTCAGCCATGAATGTGAATGATTTGAAAATGTTCTCAGCTTCAATGCCCATAGCATATATTAGAGTACTGATCTGTACCTGTTTATCTTCTTTGCTCAGTTTTATAGCAGTTCTGTAGCATGCAAACCTCTGCCGCCACGTAGGCCGATCGTCGATGGACGATCAAAGTTAAAACTTTCTGGTGGATCAAATTTCGACATGTTCCTTTTCTCTTGTCCTTATACTTCTGACACCATGTCTTGTAAGCATTTACCAGGAGCCAGTGGTCTTTTGAGGCTTTATTGAAGAACAACTTGGAACAGCAACTTAGTTTTCATCCAGATTCAGAACACAGACTGATTCTCTTAGTTTGTGACTTGCCCATACAGCACTCCTTGAGTCCCCCTAGTGGGCTGGATATAGTATCACGCATCTCATAGCTATTACAATACCCTGACAAGTACAATAAATATCACATACTTTAAGACTTTTACTCAAGTAATATTCTAAACGGTGACTTCAACTTACCAAAGTCATTTTCTGGTAAGATATCTGTGCTTTTACTTGAGTATGGCTTTCAGATATTTTATACACCACTGTATATATATATATATATATGTGTGTGTGTGTGTGTGTGTGTGTGTGTGTGTGGCAGTACCATAGTACAGTGAGGGCAACAGAAGGTATGTACCACAATATTTAAATGTTTCATGTCCTAAACACAAGACAATGGTACCTTTCAGTACTTTGTTGTATGTGACATGTACAAAGTAAAGTATGAAGAGTTAAGGTTATTAGTATAATTCAAGTTTTCATAAATCGGCTTCTGAGTAAAGTTGAATATAATAAAAGCAACCTTAACTAGATTTTTCTGAGGCAATACATTTGCAAGATTTTTTCAAGTAAAGTTAACATATTGAAATTTTTGTTCCAAACCTGTATAAGTTTATTTTCTTCTGTTGAACACAGAAGACGACATTTTGAAGGATGCTGGCAACCAAACAGTTGATGGTAGCCATTGACTTCGATAGTATGGAGGAAAAATAAATAAATAAATACAATGGAAGTCAATGGCTACTGTCAACTGTTTGGTTGCATTTACATTTACATTTAGTCATTTAGCAGACGCTTTTATCCAAAGCGACTTACAAATGAGTTACTGTTTAGAACATTCTTCAAAATATCTTCTTTAGTGTTCAACAGAAGAAAGAAACTCAAACCGGTTTGGAAGAACTTGAGGGTGAGTAAATGTGTGAGGGTGTTCATTTTTGGGTGATCTATCCCCTTAAAGGGGTCATATGATGCGATTTCAAGTTTTCCTTTCTCCAATCAGAGCAGACTGCGCTTGTCAAAGAAGGGGGCTTTGTTGAAAACGACGTGTTTGAGAGAGGGAGTGCATAGAGGACCTACAATAATGTACAGTATTTGAAAAATAATGTGTTTTTTGAACATTAAAGCATGTCAACATATTCTGTTACACCAAATACACAAAATAATGATCTTTAAAATAGCATCATATGACCCATTTAAGGGACTGTGAGCGCCCAGCATGCATTGCAGCATGAATAAATGTATTTACTGTTACTGTTATAGAATTATTATACTGTTTACTGACTTTTTAAGATTGAGTTGTTGTTGTGTCATTATTGTTACTGTAGTTATATGTTGTGTTCATCATTTGTTGATTGTCACCATCTTAAGTGTAGAACCTAGGTACAGTGGCAAGTGGCAAGAAAGCATGTGAATCTTTTGAAATTGGTTTGTTTTCTGTAGTGATATAAGAAATTAACCTTTTCAAAACTTTGAATTAATTGAACCAATTGCTTTGCAAAATGATTCACTGTTTTAAAGCACTTGAAACACTGCACGCTGATGACGCCTGCTGGTCAAATCTGTGAATCATACTTCACAGCAGTGACTGTATGATTCTGAAATCCATCTTTTCACACTGAGGACAACTGATGGACTCATATACAACTATTAGAAAGGGTGCAAACATTCAGTGATGCTCAGACACAATGCATTAAGAGTTGGAAGGTGTGAACTGTATGAAAATGATGATCAAAGTATATTATTATTATTTTGTAAGCATCTTCTGTAGCTTCTGAAGGGCAGTATTAAATGAAAAAATCTTATCTTTAAGTAAAATAAGAAACAATTACACATCATCACCATGCTGTTCATATATAGTCGGTATAGAAAAGAATCACCCCCTTTAAAATAATCACATGTTGTTGTTTTGCAGCCTGAAATGAAGATGGGCACAGTTTTTGTTTTATCCAGCTGTATTTAATCAGTGCAACTTATAACATCCAAGTGAAAGATATAACAGCAACGTGTCAGGAAAAAAAAATCACTGAGTTGGAAAAAGGATCACCCCCTTGTGTCAATATTTTGTTGAACCACCTTTTGCTTTAATTACAGCCTTTAGTCTGTTGGGATATGTCTCTAATAACTTTGCAATATTTGCCCACTCTTCTTTTCAGAACTGCTCAAGTTGTTAAATTTGATGAAGACTGCAGTCCACAAACAGTCAGCAAGTCATTCCACATATTTTCAATGGAGTTTAAGTATGGGCTCTGACTAGGCCATGCAAGGACATAACTTTTTCTCATTCAACCACTGTGTGGTCAGTTTTGCTGTGTGCTTTGGGTCATTGTCATGTTGGAAGGTAAAGTTGTGTTGTGTTGAGGCTAAATAATTCAATTTTAGTCTCATGTGGCCTCAGAATCTTCAATATGTGTTTTGGCAAAGCTCAGTTGTGACTGCATGTGGTCTTTCTTGAGGAGTGGCTTTTTTCTCGCAACCCTCCCATACAAGCCAATGGTGAGCTGTATTGGATTTCCACCAGACATATCGTTTGGTGTTGAGGCCAAATATTTCAAATTTAGCCTCATCTGCTTTAGAATCTTCCAGGTAAGTTTTGTCTGCATGTGGCCTTTCTTGAGGAGTGGCTTTTTTCTTGCAACCCTCTCATAAAAGCCACAATTGTGGAGAATTTGTGATATTGTTGTCACATGCACACAATAACCACTCTTTGTCATAAATACCTGCAACTGCTTCAGAGTTGCTGTAGGCCTAGTAGCTTCTCTGACCAGTTTCCTCCAGCTCTTTCATCCAGTTTGGCGTGACGTCCTGATCCAGGGAGGGTCTGTGTTGTACCAAGTACCTTCCACTTTTTAATTATAGACTTCACTGTGCTTCTAGGCATTGATAAAGCCTTTGAATTTTTTTATAGCCATCTCCTGACTTGTGTCTGTCCACAGCTTTATCCCGGAACCTTGTCACCCATAGTTGATTGTTTGCTTCAGTTGCACTACCAAGAACTGAAATGCTCCAGGAAAGCTCTTTTCATGCTGGGCTAATCAAAATGACCACAGCTGATCACAGTTGAATGTCAAAGGCTTTGTGTGCCATTGAGAAGTTGATTAGCTACACCTGATTGAGTAATTTTTAGGAAGCGGTGATCCTTTTTCCAACGCAGGCCATGTCCACACGTACATGGGTGTTTTTATAAAAGATTTTCCTTCTTCTGTTTTTAAAC
>NW_015536505.1:621489-631159 GCF_001515605.1 Sinocyclocheilus anshuiensis | reverse complement strand
CCACATGAAAACGCAAACGCATGCTATGAAGCACTGTCAAGAGCATGCCTAACCAACAGGTGGCAATATAATCTCAACCGTAAAGCCATGGTGGCCAATCAGAAGCCTGAAAAAGTTTCCAGTAGGTGGAGATAACAGCGCAGGCTGTTGGCGTCACAAGCCAAAAACTGTCTACACGATAACACTGCAACCGGGGTTTTTGAAAATCTTCACCCTGGTAGGCGTTTTCAGAAATGTTCGGTTTCAGTGAACTGGTGCTGCGTTTGCCATCTTCCAGAAGATGAATAAAGTTTAATAATTACCATCCATTTACTTCAAGATCAAACTTTGCCTGTTCACCACCATCGTGATCCTGATGGCCATATACACCAATGAGAACTGGAAGCATCAGCGAGTATCAACAAGAAGCTTGACATCTTCCAGTTTTGAATCCTATACCAAATCCTAATAAAAAAAATCTGATATTATGATCATATAACTAATGTAGAAGTACTTTGAAGTAATGGAACATGCCAATTCCACATGTTGCCCAAAGGAGACTCCAACTGGCTGTCCATGTTCTTTGAATGGAGAACAATTGGATCCCGAAGACAGCAATGACATGGTTATCTCCCCTTGCCAGACACCAATGAGGACGCCTATGGAGGGAAACGTTTGTTCAAGACTTGAAGACACTCAACATCAAATGGGACAGTGCTGAGGAACTTGCCAAACACCAGAAATGCTGGACAGCACTTGCTGCTGGATATACTACATGTTACTGTATGTCTGTGATATGATACTTGAAGACAACACAAGACGAGGTGTATATGTGAACTCACTTCAACTTTTACTTAACAGGATCACCACATGCAAAACAGGCATGAGCAAACAATCCTGCACATGTTGAACAACAGACATACATAATAGAACAACGATGTCTGTCATTCTGGTGATATACAACATTTCCTCCTCCCTCAAGAAAAGAAGTACATAAAATGTAGCACTTATTTCCAGTGAAGTCTTTGTGAACTCTATGCCGTAACCAAGACTCTAAACAGTCTCTCTCAGTCTCTGTGGTGGTTTATGCACACGTGTTGGATAGCGTCTTTCCTCACAGGGCGCCCTCTCAGTGTCTGCTGAAACAGTACTGGTTTCCGAATGGGGTGTAGATGGTGGTGATACGGGTGGGTGAGGACAATGACTCTGGCCATTTATGCTTGAAGGGGATGATGGTAGCTCTACTTGAGAGACAGTGACCTGTAATAGGCAGTATCACGTCTTTTGTAGCAGAAATAAACTGCTGCAGAAAAAGCTAGGTCCACGCAAAATGTAACATGTAACTGCAACACTCATTTCAAATGTAGTGGAGTAAAGAGTACAGATACTCATTAAAAAATGTAGTGAAGTAAAGAGTAAAAGTTGCTAATATCTTTGATACTCAGTACAACTACAAAGTACCCAAAAAGATACTTAAGTACAGTAACTAATTACATTTACTCCAATACTTTACACCTCTGCATTTCTGTATGCGAACAGAGAGTTGGACAGCTTTTGCTGGAGTGTAAATTTCTCATGTGCCATAGTTTGGAGTCCTCGCTTAAGGCTTTGTACAAACCGCTCTGCTTGTCCATTAGTTGCTGGGTGCCATGGGGCAGACGTGACATGTCTGATGCCATTTCTGCGAAGGAATGTCTGAAAAATCAGAGGCAGTAAACTGTGGCCCGTTGTCACTTACTAACTGATGAGGAACTCCAGTTCTGGCAAACACGTTCCTCAGTACCGCAATGGTGCATGCAGAAGTGGTGGTACTCATGATGAAAACCTCAGGCCATTTGGAACAGGCTTCAACTACCACCAGGAACGTCGATCCCATGAATGATCCTGCAAAATCGACATGTACCCACTCCCATTGAGATGCTGGCCATTCCCAAGGGTGAAGGGGCGCATGTTCTGGCTCATTCTGTGTCATTTGGCAGCCAGGGCACTGCAGTGTCAGCCGCTCTATCTCTTGATCCATCCCTGGGCACCATACATAACTCCTGGCAAGTGCTTTCATCTTCACCACTCCTAGATGTCCCTTATGCAGCTCATCTAGGACACTAGATCTTAGTCTAATGGGTATGATGGTTCGCAGCCCCCACAACACACACCCAGCATTTAGAGAGAGGTCATGACGTTTTGCATAGTATGCGGGCAGCAGCGATTTGTGATCAGTTGTCCAGCCTTTAAATGTTGCCAAATACACTTGTGACAGAATCTTGTCGCGTTTGGTTTCTGTTTTCACCATATCTGCTGTGACAGGCAGACCTTCAGTTTGGCTGAAGGAAAATATATCCAGGACTCCTTCCTCTCCATATTCATCTTTTGCCATTTCTAATGGCAGACGAGACAGTCCATCTGCATTAGCATGACATGCAGTGCATTTATACTCAATCTTGTAACGATGACCACCCAAAAACAATGCCCAGTGTTGCATACGAGCAGCTGCTGTGGCAGGGATTCCTTTCTGCGGGCTGAAGATAGAAGTAAGTGGTTGATGATCCGTAACAAGGGTAAATTCCCTGATGAAGAGATAGTGGTTGAATCTTTTGACACCCCACACTAAACTCAATGCCTCTCTGTCAATTTAGGCATAATTCTTCTCAGCTGCAGATAAGGATCGTGATGCAAAAGCAATGGGCCTCTCGCTACCATCTTCCATTAGATGTGACATCACTGCCCCAATACCATAAGGAGAGGCATCACACGCCAGCTTCACTGGGAGGGATGGATTGTAATGTGTCAGGACCATGTCGGATGTTACCAGCCTCCTTGCTTCCTGAAAGGTACGTTCACACTCCTTATTCCATTTCCACTGACTGAAGTAACGCATTGAGGGGATGAAGGACAGTTGCCAGGTTGGGTAAAAACCTGTTGTAATGGTTCACAAACCCTAAGAAGGATCTGAGCTGGGAGACACCTTGTGGCTTTGGAGCATTCAGCACTGCCTGCGTTTTGTCCTGACACTTGTGCAACGCTTGAGTGTCTACAATGTGCCCACAATATGTGACACTGGGCTTGAAAAAGTCACATTTGTCCCGCCTGGCTCTGAGTCCGAATTCCTCTAGTCGTTTAAGGGCAGCTTTCAGGTTTTCTAGGTGCTCGTAATCTGTTGCACCCGTGACTATTATGTCATCTAGATAGCACTGTGTTCCAGGCACCCCTTGAATAACTTGATCCATTTCATGTTGCCAGAGGGCTGGGGCTGAAGCTACTCCAAACACCAGCCTGTTGTAACGATAAAGACCCTTAATCGTGTTGATGGTCAGGTAGGGTTTCGAATCATCTTCCATTTCCACCTGGAGGTAGGCATCCACTAAATCCACCTTTGAAAACCACTGTCCACCTGCCAAATTGGCAAAAATGTCCTCAATTCGAGGTAGAGGGTACTGCTCTGCTTGTAGTACAGGATTAATAGAGACCTTAAAGTCCCCACATAATCTCACTGTGCCATTTTTTTTTACTACAGTGACGAGAGGTGTCGCCCATGAACTCCAGTCCACCTTGGACAGCACCCCGTTTTCCTCTAGCCGATCCAGCTCATTTGCGACCACTGGTCGGATGGCGTATGGAACTGGACGTGCTTTGTGAAACCGTGGAATTTAAGGGTGCCAATTTCGCTCTGAAATATGGGGGCAGCATCTCTTAAGATAAGTTCCAGTTTTTCTTTAGTAGTTTGTGCAACAACGGTCAGTGACTTGAGGTTTTTGATCTCGTTCCAGCCCATCTGAAACATTCTTAACCACTCCCAACCCCACAATGGTGCACCTCCATTTGTTAGTATGTACAAGTTGAGAATTTCCTTCTGACCGCTATATTCTACTGTAACAGGCAGCACACCCCGTGGTCTCACTTTTTCACCAGTATATGTTTTGAGAACAATGGAAGATGGGTTGAGCTTCTCTTTGTTAAAAAGGACCTTATAATCACTCTCAGACATAACTGAAACAGCTGAACCTGTGTCCAACTCCATTTTTACCACTTGATCATTTAGTTTTGGCATGAGCCAGATGGCCTGTTTGTCTTTTTCACCCAGACTGAACAGTTCCAGACTGGCCAATGCATCCTCACTGTCGTTGTCCGATGCCTCATCAATTTTATGCATGTTTCTTTTGTCAGTGCGATATCGCTTGTCCTTCTCAGCCCCTTTTGCTTGTGCACTGCGACAAACTCTTTGAATATGCCCGTTTTGTACATTGTCTACATTCTACATTTTTGAATCTGCACTGAGAGGGGAGATGGAAAAGGTTTCCACAATGAAAACAGGGGGTCTGATTTGTTCTGTTTACTGTTGACAGTTTATTTACATTTCCAGCCTTTACATCACTTTGTAACTCGAGAGCATCTTTGGCTGCAGTTTCCATTGAAATAGCGATTTCTACTGCTCATTTAAATGTCAGATCTGGCTCCGTCAACAGTCTCTTTTGAATTCCTTCATGATGAATTCCACATGCTAAACGATCGCGTAGCACGTCGTTTAACACGTCCCCAAATTGTCAATGCTCCATTAACTTCTTTAATTCGGCCACGTACGGGGAAATGCTCTCTCCCTCGTACTGATTTCATTTATAGAATCTGAAACGTTCAGCAATCAATAACAGTGTGGGTGATAAATGCTCTCGCATTATTTGAACACGTTCTGTAAAAGTTTTCTCTGCAGGTCTGCGTGGGGCAGTCAGGCTACGCAAGAGACTGTATACAGCGAGAGTACAGCGACATGTTTATCTTCCCCTATATCATTCGCGGCGAAATACTGCTGTAGTCTTTCAATATACATATTCCAATCCTCCGTGGAGCTATCAAATGCGTCAACTTTGCCTATGTAAGCCATGCTCGCCGATCACAGTACTCACACGGACTGTTCTCTCGTACCGCCCAACTTTCATCCTTTGCTTTCCTTTAATGCGAATTCAGTTCACTGCAGGGCATCAGCATTTACAGTCAATCCCATCCTCGTCGCCACTGTTATGTCTGTGATATGATACTTGAACACAACACAAGACGAGGTGTATACGTGAACTCACTTCAACTTTTACTTAACAGGATCACCACATGCAAAACAGGCATGAGCAAACAATCCTGCATGTGTTGAACAACAGACATACATAATAGAACAACGATGTCTGTCATGTTGATGATATACAACACTACCTAACATGAATAAGGAGAGAGAGAGATACAGATGTCAAAAGCACGCTTTAACGCCTTTAACGTGACACAGTTGATGACCCTTACGGGAAGCTGCGGAGACTCCCATTGAGGGGCCATAGATTTAAGGCCTTTCCACACTGAGCGCGATGCGAAAAAAGCGAAGGCGAATCGCCGACGAACGGTGCTTTCACACCGAACGTGAAACGATTGTTCGCCTTCTGCTAATTCACGCCTGCACACTAGGTGGCACCGACCAACAATGCATTTTTCTTCAGATATGTATCTCGTAAATGGATTTAACATCATCCGCTGCTCAATATACAGCATTAAATTAAGATAAACAAGGTTCTACTCCAGAAACAAACTATCTATAATGCTTACAAGAATAGGCTACATCCTAAAATATAATTAGAAGTACAATTAGCATCAAGCTACACTTGAAAATGTATGTAATTATTAATGTGTTTGCTTACCCATTTTACACCATCATCGAGTGCTTGTAATAACTTCCAGTTGTGATCTATAGTTGATTTTGATTAATAAGCAGACACATGCACTCTTTGTATGTTTAATATTGCTACACTGCTAATATTTGTCATAAACATCCTTTATTGCTGTAAAAATACAATGAGCTGCAAACACAGACAAAAAATTTATCGTCACAATCATATGTCTATTTGCTTTCATATTTTATGTGTAGAAACTTAAGCTTAAACTCTGACTTAAGCCTGTGTTATACTTTCCGCATAAGCAATCCGGATGCGTACACGGACAGCGCGGACGCGGACTACTTGTATTTATACTACCGAAAGCATACGCTGATGGTCCGCTCCGCAACAAACATGCGAACAAACAATTGCCCAGAGTTATTGCACATCTGGCTGTGTATTGTTTTATCGACGGATTGTACAGGTTCGAGTAGCAACGGGCTTCTGCACACAGCCTGCGCATGTGCAGTTGGTGCTTTTGTAGCCTACTGACAAAAAATGGGAGACACGCCGATGTCCACGCAGAGCCTTCGCGCACACTCTCCGATGATGATTCTTACGTCACGCATACCACAGCGGACCCTAGCGGACTCGCGCACGCGGAAAGTATAACACAAGCTTAACACAGGCTTCATAACACTCACGCACGTGGAAGAAAAACAGTGGACGGTGCTCTACAGATCACTTAATTCAGTGGACAATTAATAGAAATGTAATTCTGTATAAAGAACATGTGAGAATAAAGCTGTTCTCAAATACCAACAATAACAAGAACTCAGCATCCACTCTCTTCTCTTATCTGGGATACTCTTCTTCTGTGTTCGTTTAAACTGGTTTTCGAAACAGCGCCACCACTCTTGCCTTTTTGTGCAACAGCAACTGCTCCGGTCACGTGATCCTAGCTAAAATCTTATTGGAGGCCCATGTTTTCGCTTTGCGAAACTGAAAAGATTCGTCGGACTGGTTAGAAAAAAAACATTTGCATTTTCGGTGCGCGAATGTTTGCGGTCTATGTGGAAGCATCCATAGATATCTATTGTTTTATTCCAGTGTGTCATCGCGTCTGATATTCGTTTTGCTTTTTCGCGCTCAGTGTGGAAAGGCCTTTAGGCTCCACAACTCGGGTTGGGGGTGCCAAATTATTCCCTTTGCCTGAGAGAGCTGGTCCTTCTTCAGTGGGATTGACCAAGGGGCTGCCAATAGTAGCTGTAGCATCCCAGGGAACCACGATTGTTTCCGGCAGATTGGGGCCACCAAAAGGACCAAGCATCTGTCCTTCCTGACCTGTCTGATGACTTGAAGAAGCACAACGATCAGGGGAAAGGCCCATTCATGGGCTAGCACGTCCTGTTCCTTTGAGAAAAAATATTGGGCAATGAGAGTTGTTTTTTGAGGTGAAGAGGTCGACCTCTGCCTTCCCAAAGACTTCACAGATCATTTGAGCCATCTCGGGATGGAGTCTCCATTCCTCCAGAGACATGCCACCTCGGGACAACATGTCCACTGGTTCAACCTGCCCGGCATGCCATGCCCCTTTTAGACTAACAGGAAGGTTCTGAGAGCCAGAAAAACCGGCATTATTTCCAGGCAGTTGATCAGCGTTGCTCCAGGTTGGACCAGGAGCCAAACACTGGCCTACTCTCGCACAGAGCTGGAAGCATCTCTTGTGACTACCTTCCTGCTCGAGACCAGTCCCAGCTGAGAACCTGTCTGATACAGCTGAGGGACCTTCCAAGGGGCCACAGGCCTGACGCAGCTGCAGGTTACCCTGAGGTGATACGCCCCAGACACTAATCATGGGATGGAATGCAGGCTTTCAGCCAATATTGAAGGGGCCACATGTGGAGCAGGCCCATCGGAACCATAGAGGAGGTGGCTGCCATCAGGCCAAGGATTCTCTGGAATGTCCCGAGGGGAAGAGAGACCCACACTTTGAATGATGCAGCAAGCCTCTGAATGTTCAAAGAGTGTTTCAGTGTGATTTGGGCAGAGTCAAGAACTGCTCCAAGGAAAGCGATTCACTGGCTGGGAGACATGGCTGAATTGATCCTGAGCCCCAGCCATTTCAAGTGACTGAGAAGCAGAAATCTGTGGGCATGGAGCTTGTGCTCTGACCAGGCCCAAACAAGCCAGATGTTGAGTTCATGACACGCATTCCCTTTTGTCTCAGAGGGGAGAGTGCCGCAGTCATGCACTTTGTTAAGTTGCGCAGTGCCAGAGACAGTCCAAATGGAAGGATTGTTTATTGATAAGTCACCCGCCCCCCCGGACACAAATCTCAAGAATGGTCTGTGGTGAGGGGCTATCTGGATATGAAAGTAAGCATCCATCTAGGCAAACCTGTGAGAGGATCTGTTTCAAAGTCAGCATCCTGAACGGTCACTTCATTCAGATCGAGAATGGGCCTGAGGCCACCGTGCTTCTTTGGAACGAGGAAGTAGCAGACCATGGCCGGGCTGTTTCTATTAGGGGTGGGAATCTATGGGTATCTCACGATTTGATTCGATTACGATTCAGAGGCCCACGATTCGGTTACGATTAACGATGCATCACAATGTTGTACCATCTATGTAAAATTCTACTACTTTTTAAACAACCACAGAACTCAAGGGTGAAGCAAAAAAGATATTTCACACTATTACTTTATTAACAATGTGCAAGTGCAATATTCAAAAAGTGCCAGTAGCAGCATTTGCTGTAACAAATAGAAAACTGACAGCATTTTGATGCATAAAAGTGCAATATGCAGCATTATTATTTCAAGTAGTCTGATAGACAGTATAACTCATGTAACATCAACAGCTGCCGTCATTTACCAAAACATGAACTGAGAAAAATGCTGTAAAACAAAACTGCGGATCCATTGTATGCATCATTGCACGAAACCCCCTTCCTTCCACCACGGAGTAAGGGCGCAAATCCGATGCAATGTACTCGGCAATGGATTTTGTTATTTTCCTTGCCCTTTGCGAGTTTGCAGGAAGAGTGGTTAATATTGAAGCTGGAAGAGTTGTTTGGTTAGCAGCAACAACGGGTCCTTCTGCGTGGCAGCGTTGAAGGTGATTCCTCATGTTTGTTGTGTTGCCAAAATATTTTATTTTCACCTCACACATCCTACACATAGTGTAGCTTTTATCAAGTGTCCGTTTGCCGTCTTTCTCGGTTTCTAAAAAAACAAAATGCTTCCAAACGTCGGCTTTTAACGTTGCAGGTGCCGCTCTAATGTGTTTAACTTCGGCCATTTTGTCACGTACTAGCGCCTCAGCGAACGCAGACGTACTACGTCTGATATAAGAAACGCACGTAAACTTGCTAGTAGCGCATGCACTCATCTCTGTGGCCGTGGAGCCGACAAATTCCGATAGAATGTATTGCAAACGAGCACAAATCTGACTTTTTTCATTTAAACTTAAGACATCGATTATTTAAATCTCTGCATCGATTCAGAATCGTTTAATGCGGAACAACGATGCATCGAAAAAACGATGATTTTTCCCACCCCTAGTTTCTATAGCACCCTTTACCAGCAGACACTCTACTTCAGATTTGAGAATGTGAGCATTGTTGCCCTGCACCAAAGTTTGGATCACACACTTGAAGCGGGGAAGTATGTTTGCAAGCATACCTTCCCAAGCAAAACATACCTTCCCAAGCCTGACCTGGGCAGCGGGGGGTCTGAGCCTTTCCAGTGGTAGATCGTATAAGTATCGCTTTTTATTTCTCCTCTTTCCTACTACTTGTTTCACTTCTGTTACAGTTTTTATAACCATTTCTTACTATGTGTAAGTAAGTTGTTGTTTTTTAGCATGTGTGTTTGGCAGTGTTATTTTTTAGGATTAATGATAAACTACTGTCGTTTGATTTGTTTAGTTTTATTTAATTTGAGTTATTTTAATACTTCAACAAACTACATGGAAATGAAAAAATATATATATTGAATTTATAAATGTGTATGTATATATATACAGTATGTGTGTGTGTGTGTGTGTGTGTGTGGTTGTACATACACG
>NW_015536505.1:613633-621453 GCF_001515605.1 Sinocyclocheilus anshuiensis | reverse complement strand
GCTTTGGATAAAAGCGTCTGCTAAATGACTAAATAAATAAAAATAGATCGCTGCACAAAAGCAGGGGGCTGACACTCATTCTATTGTAAAGAGGAGAAGTGCCCTTTTTTGTTATTTGGTCCGCTGTAGTCTCGCGTAGCCAGACCTTCAGACTGACGGCTGAAAGTCTGGGAACCTTGGCCGCTTTGAATGGCCTAGGACCACACAAGAGGCCATATGACTGACAGTAAAGCAACCAATCATGTTTTGCTTTGTTCCACATCATGTTTAGGGGCGTGGAAATGTCCCCACAATACCAGACCGGTGTGTAAAACTCTTGGACATATATGAAAGAGTCTATGCTGCGAACATTACATATTTCACATATGAAAATCCATTGCTTAGTTGATCCTGATAAGACTTCTTGTCGGACTGTGTCGAGGAAGGCTGTTTGTCTGCATCCTTCTCTCTGTTAAGTCAGAGGTGGTACTTGAGGTGATGCTCTGCCAATTGTCTGGGCTGTTGTCTTTGTAGTGCGCAGGGCCAGGTTTGTTGTGAGGTCTGGGCCAGACTCATCCATGGAGCGGAGGGCCAAGGGAGTCCTGCAGGTATCATGGGGTGAGCAGCCTTGGCTTTCCATTCCAGGGCCATGGGTGGGCAGAGATGCGCAGCGACGGCTTCTTCAAGTTGAGGAAGCTTCTTGTAACCTCTTTGCTTTGCACCGTCAATGGAGGTGAATGCAGAGAAGGCAGAAAAATAAATGCGGACCGAGTAAGGAGCACGACACAACTTGGTAAGTTCTTCATGAACTTCTGGAAAGAATGGTGCAGGTCTCTGGCTGGGGGTTCGCTGGCGGTGCCCTGGCAGGAACCATTCATTGAGGTGGCTGTGGGCGGGCTCTTCTGGGGCTGACCACTTTAAGTCAAGCTCTTCAAAGGAATGAATGAGCTTGCTGTCCACACTGGGCCTGACATCATCTGGTTCTCTGGGCAGAAGAGGCCGGGGGCCTCCATGGAGCAAGACAATTCCTCCGCATCAGAAGCTGCTGATGACATGGAGTCATCAAAAACATCCTCCTTGGATCCTCTAAAAGAGACCAGACTGCTTGTCCTGACGAGGGGCACTGATCTCCACAGGAGAAGAGAACCAGGAAATCTTCTCCCTGCAGGTAGAGTGAGGCATGCAGGATCTGTGCTGGCGTGAATTCACTTGGACCCTTCTGCTGAGCCCTCTGACTCTGTTTTGTTTCCTGGGAGGAAGGAAATGGGAGAGCATAAGGGGCAGGGCTGCTTTCCTGAAAGTTAGCAATCCGCGAGTGCAGCGAGGAAAGACTCATGCTCTCACAACGAGAACAGTCCATCCCGGTGAGTGCTGCTTCAGATTAGAAGCAGCCCAGATGAGCGACACACTCACTGTGCTCATTCAAGGCATGCAGGGGTGCCCTGCAGGTGCCATGCTCGTGGCATGACATTTTTCAACGAATTGCTCTTAAGCTTCACACGATGGCCGCAGGGGAGAAGCTCTGATCAGCTGAAGCATTTTTCCGCTGTCAGGGCTCTTCTACAGTGAGTAGTAGGCTTCTTCTTTCTTAGTTCAGAGTCTTCGTGCTGAAAGAGAACATTTTTGATGAAATGGCATTGAACACTGACTTATATAGGCAGATGGTTCCGACCACTGAAATGCCATTTGTTTGTGCAGCTACATGAACATTATCCAATAAGGCTTAAGTATTTCGGAGAAACTGAGTTTGCCCAAGTGTCAGCAACTGACGCAATGTGAATGAACCGAATCGATAAAGGAACCAAACCTATCAAAAACCAAAACCAATAAAAAAGGACAATCATTCTCTAGTCTCCCAATTGCTTCTACTAAGATTATTCACAGAATACACAGGATTTGCAGTGAACAACAACTGAAACTTCCAAGACAATTGCAAAAACAATATTATTTGAACACATTATGGCAAAAAAACACGGACTGTAACATTGAGGTCTTAATAGTCCTCTCAGTGCTGCAGAACCTTTTCACTACTTGTATTACTTCGAGAAGAATATGGAGGCCCAAACCTTCAGAAATTAAACATAAAAACATAAATAATGTATAAATATTGTATTTATAAAACAAACAGAAATACAAATACAATAAAATAATTTTTTGTATTAAATCTTTATTAATTATTAATAATTAATAATGTTTGGTTTAATATGTATTAAAAACATTCCATACAGAACATAACAGTTTGTGTGTGTGTGTATGAAGACTTCAGACTCTAAGTGCTGTCTGAAATGTTCTTCTAAAATTATAATTTTTATCAGGCTCCTGTGTTTAGGTTCAGCGATTTCAGTTTAATGGCAATAAACAGGTCCTTTTCATTGCCATTAAATTTATTTTATATATAGATATTATTCTATATATATTATTCTGTATATATATAGACGCTATATACACACACACACATACATACATAATATAATCAGACAGATAATACAGCCAGATTCCACAAATTATTTTGTGTTTGGGCTCTGCTCACTTTAAACCCTGACGTGACGTCATTTTACGCCACGGGAACTGCTTGGATCCCAAACAGTCCCACCTCCGCTGGCGCTGGCTCGAGCTCTCATTGACAATAATGGAGACGCGTTCGCCTTGAGTTGCACCTCTATGAAACATTTCTCAAGAAATTCTCAAGCATTTTCACCAATTCTTTGATATTACTTGGGCTTAAAGGTCGGCTTTAAGGATATATTTCAGAAATTATCTCCGAATCTTTTTTTGGCAAGGAAATATTAAGTTCTGCTGGTGGAATTCTTGGGAAAGCACTAACAAAGGTCTCCTCATCCGTGGCGATGTGGCTGCTGTTTTCAGATCCGTGCGTGCATTTGTTTCGGGCATGAGGAACTGCGGTTACTTCATCTACAGCCATTACGCCGTCGCTTATTAAAAAACGGGACGCTTCGCTGAAAGTGGGTTAGTTGCACTGGAAGCTGGAGCTGATTGTTGCAGAAGCTTTTCGCGTAACGTTACAGCAGCTTCGCGTCGCGCGAAGTTGAACCATCTGTTGAACGCTTGCGAACACACAGCAAAGTTCGCAAAACAATTTTACATCTCACGATAAAAGCGACGGTTGCTTTTTCTAAATCGAAAGTTTTTATAGGAATTTTGCTATCGTCAAGTAACAGCCTAGAACTTTAGGAAGGTTAGCTATAGCTGGTTAGCCTAGACCAGCTAACGTTAACTGGCCTTTGCTAAAAACAGCCGTTAGAGACTTAAATAAACACTTTGCCAAATTTACCACAACATTGTGTCCAGAATAAATTAAATTACAACGTAAATTTGCTAACTCTAACGTTACTCCGTTAGAGATATTTCACGAAAACGACTTGAACGTAAATTTTATTTGTCGCTAACTTAAGCAATTCTGAATAACGTTACTTCACAGTTAAATTCTGTCGTTAGGATATCAATATACAATTAATTGTATGACTTAAGAAAACCAGGTCATCCCTTTACTTGTCCATACCGCTAAATTACCCTCCTTCACTTGCCATTGGCCCAGATGTAAGACGGGACGAATCAGTACATTTAAAACCTCACGTTTTCTGAGCTGGTTTAACGGCTAGCTAAAAGTAACGTTAACTTATATTGCAATATTTGCTCTTAAATGACCACCGGTAGGAATAACAGAGTCATGATGGAGGGAGTGGGTGCTCGAGTTATCCGCGGGCCTGACTGGAAGTGGGGTAAACAAGACGGAGGAGAAGGGCACGTCGGCACTGTCAGGAGTTTTGAGAGCCCGGAGGAGGTGGTGGTTGTGTGGGATAACGGCACCGCCGCCAATTACCGCAGCTCTGGAGCTTATGATGTGAGGATTCTAGACAGTGCGCCCACAGGTGAGACTCTTTCACCAAGTGTAAATTAGTGCTAATCCAGTGCATCTGTCACCTGGCCTAAACAAGACCGAACTTGTTTAGATTGAACATATACTGGTGATACTTTAAAATAGCTTTCATTAATTAACGTTATCTAAAAAAAAAAAACATTTAGGTCTTGAGACTTTGATATATCTGTGTATGTGTGTGTGTGTCTATATGTACATATACACACATAATAGAGCAGATATCATAGAGCAGTGGTTCCCAACCCTGGTCCTTGAGGCACCCCAACACTGCACGTTTTGCATGTCTCCTTAATCAAACACACCTGATTCAGACCATCATCAGCTCATTAGTAGAGACTTCAAGACCTGAAATTGGCGTGTCAGAGAAAGGAGACATGCAAAATGTGCAGTGTTGGGGTGCCTCCAGGACCAGGGTTGGGAACCCCTGTCATAGAGCAATCTGTAGTTGGCGGGTGGAAGTCAGCTTCTGTGTCATATTACCTGCTGTATTCAGCATATTCTGCTGTAATTACCATGTTACAGGAATCAAGCATGATGGCACCATGTGTGACACCTGTCGGCAGCAGCCCATCATTGGGATCCGATGGAAATGTGCGGAGTGCACCAACTATGACCTCTGCACCACCTGTTACCATGGTGATAAGCACCACCTGCGTCACAGGTTCTACCGCATCACCACTCCTGGTAGTGAGAGGTGAGTTTTCGCCGTGTGGTCTTGACACCTTGGCATTATTCCCTCTGTGGATGAGGTAGCTTATCTGGTCAGTTTCAGACCCAGCATGCAATGTTTTCTTCAGTTACAGACTGTTGTTGCCCAGCGACAGGTAGACTGTTCCAGTGCCTGGAGTTCAGTGGGAATACCAGCCTTTAATAGTACAGAGCAGTTTGCATCATTGGTCACCATGTCCATCAATGTGGGAGATTTATGTCTAAATCAGAATCTAAATACAAGCTACTTTAGGTTTGAATTGCATAGTGCATGGCTTCAAAGCTGGCCCACTGGTCTTGATTTGTTTGGTTTTTAAATTGATGGACATTGTCTACCTGGGACCAGTTGTACAAAAAATGTAATTTCACAAAAAAAATTGGAAATCCTGTGTTTAGCTATCCAGGAGGTGCTTTCTTGTGTGTGTGTGTGTGTGTGTGTGTGTGTTTTCTCTCAAAGCAACATTGATTATTTATATAGGCAAAAACATTTTTCTTTACTGTACTTAAAGGCTTAATAGATAGCCTACTTTATCTATGGTGTCTTATGACTATAATTGATAAATCAAGTGAAAAATATAAATGTGTATGATGCAAATGAAATCTGGTCTAATTTCTTTTGAACAACTGGACCCTAGTTTCTTACATGCTTGTATGTTTTTATTTTAGCATGTTCTTGTTTCCTCTTGCTCTAGTCAATTTAATTTATCAGTGATTTAATATTCTGCTTTGCTTCTAACTTGTTTGGTGGAGATGTATATAAACTAACTGGCCCGTTTTGGTGTGATGCACAAGTTACTCTATAATATTTACTTACCAGCTGTTGTATAGCAATATTAAGCAATATAATTAGCTATTGACCTTAGTGCAGATAAATGACTGACATCCCAGATAGCCAGTCAAATTGCAGCTCAGATAAGCCTTGTTATGCACTGTTTTGTTTATCAAACTTGGTGAACTCTTTATTGTTAACTTAGTAAACATTATGATAAAAAGGTGTTGTTATGGCAGAGAGGCTAACTAATGGAGTTTCGTTTGAATAATGCAAGCGTTGGATCAGACTCTGCAGTAGACCACATGAGGAAATAAACTTGGAAATTTTGAATAATCATCCAGAAGCAAAATATCTCTGTTTGCTCAAAGAAAAGGAATTGTAGAATGCAGTATGGTGGATGTTTTTAGAAAGGGGAGTAGTTGGTTTAAACAGCACTTGTTCTTTTTGACATTGACCTTCGTTCATTTCACACTTCTGTCATTTGTTTTCTCTATTAAATACAGAGACTACATATATGCGGCCAAAGGTAACTTATTTTTTTAAAAAGCCCCCCCTTGAAATGCGGTGGGCATGGTAAAGTAATCACTGTTGAAAGGTCATTTGTGCTGTTATGAATATCGACTTGGCAGTGGTCATAATATAAAATGGCTTGTTTCTCTCACCAAAGTATATGCGAAGATGCATCAAGAGATTCATTGAACTGTTTATAGGTTGCATGTCTGTCATGACGATAAAGCAGGAAATGTGTGTTGTTCTATTTCTGCTTAGATCTATGGTTAATGTGGGTCTGACCAAAATATATTAGACTTTTTTTACTAGCTGCCAGTCAGATGTTGGCTATTTATATATTATTTATAAAAAAAAGTGTAGTACAGCTGGAATAGTTTTGTTTACCTACTTTCTTGCATGTAATATGAAAATGGAGCTGCTGTTTTGTTTTTAGACTTGCAATCTATTCCTTTTTACTAGCTTGAGTAACGCATCCTTCACTGTCTTCATATGGTAAGGCTATTAAGAAGTCTAGCAGTTGTTGCAGACGTCTCTCGTGGCAGCCAACCATAACTGCCCTCAACATGAGCTCAAAGAAACAATAGGTCAGCTCAACGTCTCCTTTCAACTAAGTGTGACTCTATTTCCCTAGTGAGAATGGTTAAAGTACAACACACAAAGACAGTGAAGTTGGGCCTTTTTTGCTGGGTGTTTCCTTTGGCAGCTGCTGTCTCATGCTGTGGTTTCCAGCTGCTTTAGGGTGCATATGATCATTCTATGCACAAGACCAAATTATTTTATTTATTTATATTTGTTTGCAAGTCTCTTTTGTATTTTAGAGATTTTTTTTAACTGAAGTTTGCAATTTCAAGCACAGTATGCATAACCTAAATATGTTTTGGGAATGTTATGTTTTGTATTGAGAAAACTCTGTGCAGTTAGTTAGGGGCACATAGAGAAGAACAATGATCACATGTCAGCAAAGCTGGAGGATCAGAAACTGTCTGCTGTGGTTCAGCATGGGGCAGCTTCCAGATTGGATACAAGCTTCTCTTCTAGAAACAAACAAAAAGTGATAAAAAAAAATTATCCAGGATTATCCTTTTTTTATCCTGCAGGTTTCAGGTTACATTCGAGATTCGAAGAAAATCGAGTTAAACAATATAAAATACAAACCTACAATGGCATCTTGTTTAAAGGGGTCCTATTATGCTCTTTTACAAAGTCTTGATTTTGTTTTGGGGGTGTACTAGAACAGGCTATCATACTAGGTTGTTCGAAAAACACATTATTTTTTCACATATTTTACATTATTACAACTAGGGGTCGACCGATATGTGTTTTTCAAGGCCGATACCGATTATTACAGATCAAGTAGACCGATAACAGATATTTTGAACCGATATATATGTCTGGTGTAAAAATGAAAATTAATGTCAAAATTAAGAATAACAAGGGCTCTGACAAAAACTGCCTTCCCTGGTGTTGGTTGAGTGTAGTACTCCCACAGTAAACTCTTTATTTTAAAGAGTTAAACTCTTTATTTTTTGGCAAACTCTTTATTTAATGGGTTTACCATTAAAATTAAAACATGGAAGAAATAGCGTATTGTGTGATTATTCTTTTAAACAAAAGGTGTAATAATTGTTGTAGTAGTCAGGGGTTAAAGCAAAAAAAAAAAATCTTTTGACTGAAAATTTTTCCTCGGCCAAACCCCATTCCACAGCCATACCTGTCACACACCCAGTTTAAGAGCAGTGGTTTTCTTCTTGTAATCAAGAGCGCTTCTCCTCCTAATTAAAAAAAATGAAGGGGCACCTTCTGATCAGTAATCAAAAATTCTGATCAAAAATTAGCCTTCCTAATATGAGGTGAAGTGATTTACAGGGGCATTTTCTTTTTACCTTTGCAATGGCATCATTTTCATCTGTAAAATTCAAAAATTTATGTTTATAAGCTTTTTAAAATTTCTAT